>NC_044352.1:33307244-33607244 GCF_007364275.1 Archocentrus centrarchus | reverse complement strand
GCAGGTGTATGGGGTGTCTGGCACATTGTTGCAGGCCATTCAGGCTCTGTTCAACTACAACAAGAGCTTGGTCCGTATAGCCGGCAATGAGTCGGACTCGTTTCCTGTGGGTGTTGGACTTAGCCAGGGCTACCGAATCTGTTGATAATTTTTATGGACAGAACTTCTAGGCGTAGCCAGGTGGCGGAGGGCTTCCATCTTGGTGGCCTCAGAATCTCATCTATGCTCGTTACAGATGATGCGATCCTGTTGGCTTCATCAGGTGGTGGCTTCCAGCTCGCAGTAGAATGTTTCACAGCCTAGTGTGAAGCGGCTAGCATGAGAATTAGCACCTCTAAGTCTGAAGCCATGGTCCTCAGCCGGAAAAGGGTGGAGTACCCTCTCCAGCTCAGGGACGAGTTGCTGCCACAGGTGGAGGAGTTTAAGTCTTGGGGTCTTATTCATGAGTGACGGGAGAAGGGAACAGGAGATTGACAGGCAGATCGGGGCTGCGACTGCAGTGCTGCAGATGTTGCACCGGTCTGTCGTGGTAAAGAGGGAGCTGAGTGTAAAAGCGAAGCTGTCGATTTACTGGTCAGTCAACGTCCCTACCCTCACCTATGATCATGAGTGACTGAAAGAATGAGATGGCTAATACAAGTGGCAGAAATGAGCGTCCTTCAAAGGGTGGCTGGCCTCTCCCTTAGAGATAGGGTGAGGAGCGCACCCATTTGGGAGGGGCTCAAAGTAGAGCCGCTACTCCTCCACATTGAAAGGAGTCAGTTGAGGTGATTTGAGCATCTGACTAGAATGCATCCTGGGTGAGGTGTTCCGGGCACGTCCTACCGGGAGGAGGCCCCGGGTCAGACCCAGACCACGTTGGAGAGATTATATCTCTCGGCCTGAGAATGCCTTGGGATTCCCCTGGATGAGCTGGTAGAGGTGGCTGAGGAGAGGGAGGTATGGGCTTCTCTGCTTAGGAGGCTGCCCCTGCAAACCACCCCCAGATAAGCGGAAGAGAATGAATGAATGAATGGATGAATGAATGGATGGATGGATGGATGGATGGATGGATGGATGGATGGATCACTGGTGGTCCTCTTTTGCCCATGGCTGAGACTGTTGGTCAGACATAGAAACTGTGTGTTACACCTGCATGAATTCTCTATGGCTGCTCCATCTTCTTTCCACAGTCCAATAACTTGCATGTTAGGTTAATTACTGACTGTAAATTGGCTGTAGATGTACACATGTCTCTTTTTGCTAACCCTGTGACAGACTGGTGACCTTTCCAGGGTGTACTGTGTCTCTTGCCCAATGAAAGCTAGGATAAGCTTCAGCGCCCCATATCCCCACGCCCCTATGCCCCTGAAGGAAATAAATGGATGAAAATAATGGCATGTTGTAACTGGTCTTGTGTTTTCATCTGAGACTGTATTTACTGTAAGAGGGTGTACTTTCTTTTTCACAGGACTGTATGTATACTATCTGAGTGTTTTAAATCTTTAGCATACTTAAAATGTTGCATCATGAACTGAGAAACAACCACGTGAACCTGTTTAACAGAATCCTAAACAGGATCCAGTTATGCCAGTGGAGCCAAAGCAACATCAGGCAGTTTAAAGGAACATAGGTGAAC
Source organism: Archocentrus centrarchus (assembly GCF_007364275.1). Lineage (NCBI taxonomy): Eukaryota > Metazoa > Chordata > Actinopteri > Cichliformes > Cichlidae > Archocentrus > Archocentrus centrarchus. Next base: position 33,605,626 of record NC_044352.1, on the reverse strand, counting down.
AGCCCAAACCTGCATGGCCTGAAGTGCCCAGCAGGCAAACAGTAAGGCAGGGCCTCATGTTCCAGCTACCAGTCTCTTATCTTGAGTAAATGCTGCTTCACACATGTGTCTGTCTCCTTAGATGTTAGATTCAACTCATTGTCATTGTTCGCACAAGGCACACAACGAAATGATCGTTCCAGATCACTCATCCAGAGACGAGCATCTGCGATCATGCGGCCAGAGAACAGCACTACCGTTAGGCAATGTGTCCAAGGACACAATGCAACGCAGGACAGGGGCTCAAACCTACAACCTTCCAGCTGTAAGGCGAGCGCCTACCCACTGCGCCACTCCCACAAATGCCTTGCCTGCTGGACAGCTGTAGGAATGCTCCAGTAAGCACTTCACCGGGCTCACCTTACAATTTACATCTCACTAAATTTTTTCCTACCAGGGCCACTTATTCATAATGTTACACTCTCTCTTCCTAACCTCAACCCCACTTTTTTCTTTCATACAATGTATCTTTTCTCTTAATCATTGCAAAGGTCTGAATGTCTGTCATAATTCATTGTATGAATCTGAAAACCAGTTTTCTCAGTACTTTTTTCAGAATGATATAAGAGCAAATACACCATAGTCTAGAACAGGGGTTTTCAAAGTATGAAAGGGTGAGCCCCCCTCCAAGGAGCACAATGCCTGCTGCGCCTCCCCCCAATAATCAACCCACACACAAACAAATGCCACTACAAAACACCTTCTAATTGCTTTTATTTTAGAACCATCTCATCTTTTAAAATGACACTTTATCTGAATGAAATTTAACGCATGAACATTTTAAAACATTTCCTCCCATTTTAATTATTTTATCAGGGCCTTTGTATGGCAAATACACCCTTTTTTCATTTTTCTACTTACGCCAGAGCTTGTCTCCCCTGCCTTTTTCTTTACTAAAAATTTGTCCATTCTTTCTCTCACATCAGTAGACAGCAAGCAGATAGCTTCTTTTCCCGGTTTATTTTTTCCCTTGCACCGCGCCTCCCCTAAAGTGCTCTGGCGCCCCCTAGGGGAGGCGCGCCTCACACTTTGAAAACCGCCGGTCTAGAAATAATATGCCTAGAAACACATGCCTAAAAATAATAGGGTCCCTTGTTAGACTCCTGGGCAGCCAGACTTCTGCTGCCCGTCAAGCCCATCTCTCTCACCTATCTCCACTCTGCTGTCAAAAGGCAAAAATACCAGTGAAAGAGAAGCACAACAATCACTGTAGGAAAACTGCTGATGCATTGCATCGCAGAGGGCTTATTACTCTGAAAATTTAATCTCCATATATTATATATTTTTTTTAATTCCAAAGTACTATTCTAGGCACACACAGTAAACCCTAAAATGTAAGTAAACCTGTAAACTAGAAACCTTTTTTTGTCCCCTAGCCAGCGGATTTGATTCCATATGCCAAGTCCAATATCCATTTGTTGTGATCCAGCACTGCTCACTATCACTTCCCCTCTTTTAGCTGTAAAATGTCAAATGTTCTCCAAATAAACACTTCATTGCTTAGCCTTGAATTATTTGTATATAGATAGGCTATTCTGTCATAATTAAAACATTTTTGCTATCTCTTTGATCCAAAACATTACTTTAGTGGTTCATTGCAGCAGCTTCAGTAAGAGGGCGGTCTTACTCACAACGTATCCTATAGTGCAGATTTGGGGCTGGTGTTTTGTCAATTACTCCCTGATTCTCACTATTGTGGAGATATAACATTATTGAGTTTGTTTTTGATTTTATTTTAACCCAGGTATATTTTTGAAGCCTAATGTTTCCCAAATGGTAACAGAAAATATAAAGTCAAAGTTGAAAGTTAAAGAAAAGGCCAGAATAGGGATCTTAGATGGGAAACTTTGAGTGCAGGTTAAAGTTCTGTGGTTATCAGAACCCCACCTCTCTTCTGTTGTGGCCTTTTGTTGGATGTTACACTTCCATATCCTGACCTGTGTGCAAGTGGGAATGATAATGTTGGCCCATTCACTCCCACTTTGCTATCAACTTAGTATGTTTGTTTAGGCTTTCTTTGCAAAGTGGGAAATGCTTGCAATAAGCTGGCTGACCTTGAGATAGAATGAACACTGAACAATACACATGTTAACATGCACATGAAGACATGAAACATGTGACCTCTGCAACATCAAACACAGGTTATACTCTGCATAAAGGAAACAGCTGGGTTCATGCATGTGACATTCACTGAGAAGTAATGGAGTGAACATAAAATTTAATTGGACTAAAACATAAATGACATTGCTACCAAAGGACACAGTTCACAAATGGTTAAAGTGTTGAGGATTTTGGGCTGTTTGTTTAGCCACTCTCTAATCATTAGCTGAAGTTATGCAAGAGCTATCACCTGCATCAGTGTTACCTGGGTAATTATGCTGACTGTTGGCTTCTCTTATCAGCAGCACATGCACACATAAACACAGTCAGACAGAAATCAATGCAATGGTAGAGACACCATTTAGACTTATAGTAGAAAAGGGAAATGATATAATGTAACCTTCATGTGTGCAACATTCTGCTGTATTTCATTTATACAGATATATTTCTAGTCCAGTCTCCATAAGCCTGCAACCTTCCCACACCTTAATTTTAAATTAGGAATTAAGTTTGTCTGAAAAAACGGAATGATCCATTGAAAATATGTTTGTACTTAGTTTCTCAGTTAGTCGTTAAGATGTTTCATTTCTCTTAGTTTTTTATTCTAAGGATGTTTTGCATTTCAGTTCTATTCAGTTTATTTGTTGTGATTTGGTGCTAAATAAACAGTTGCCTCAAGGCTCATTACATGTAAGACCCTACAAGAATCACAGAAAAACACATTCCTGTGATTATTTTGTCTTTTCTTCCCTTTGTCTTTGTAGTTGCTTAGCAAATCATCTTTAGCTGCTTTACGTGTCTTTTTAGTCATTTTGCCTGTCACTTTTTTCTACTTTGATTATTTTGTCACACTCTGGGTTATTTTTCAGGTTAAAAAGCAGGCCCCCACCAATCCATTAAGCCCTGGGGATCTGGCGATAATCAGCAGTCTCCTTCATAAGGGCTAAATTCAATTCAGTCAGTGATTACAGAGATCATATTACTCTTACTACTATTACCATTATTAATTTTTGTTCCACTAGAAAAAAATGTAGCAGAATAAACTGTTTACTACTTTGTCTTTTTAAAATTTTAAATTTATTGCATCACGTCTTGACAGAGCTGCAGTGCCAACTCACACTAGAATCCCAAAGAGCACTGTTCTTTAGTTTGACCCCAGCTATTCCAGAACTTCGAATTAAAAACAGAGCAGGGAGTGGCTATGGAAGTGTCTTCATTGTTATTCTGCACTGTTCTAATTTCAACATAATAAATATAATGATAAACATACTGTCCCCCATTATTTGACTTTTTATGAGAAAAAGATCATTTCTCATGAATTTTAATACACTGCAAGCTGAGAATGCTTCTAATTTACGTTTTTTTTCTGGCTCACTTCGTCTGGTTGGTAATTTGGGTTTGCTGAGGAGAGGAATTGGGGTATTAATTACTGATGCCTTCGAGACTTTGATGTTGCTTCTAATAATTTTATTCTGTTTAGATTTTTCTGTGAACGTCAGGTATGTTGTAAAAAATGCTGCATGTGCTTGTGTGTGGTTGTTGTGTTACTGAGATAGTCATTAAAAACCCCCAGCAGGCCAAAGCAGGCATTTAAGGTTGGTGTTCACTATGGAAATATCTCAAACTGGATATAAAAAAAAAAAAAAAAATATATATATATATATATATATATATATATATATATAATTTGTGTTGCTGTTATCTCAGAGAGATCATTTTTGTCCTGCATGTGTAAAGCAAGTGCTGTATAAATAGTCACCAGGAGGGGGTAGTATGTACATTCTCACGAGTGGCTGTGACAGGTCCCTGCACTGCGACTACAGGCTGAAAGACTGCAGTCAAGTCACAGTAGCTTCTCTGGACTCAGTGTTCTGATTCAACACTACTGCATATTTACACTCGCAATAGACCAACAGTCCATTTAAACAATGCCTGCTGAAGTGTCGCTGCCTCTCACTTTTCCTACAGAGAGAGCTGCCGAGGGATGAAATCATTAAAACGACATTTATAGTATATACATGGAGAGCTTCAGCAAATAACCAGCTAGTCTGTTGTTATTTGGAAATCAATGACAAAAAGTTACAATATATTTGTTCTACAATATGTAATCTAAACCTAATATGCAAGCACTGAAATTAGACAAACGTGTTTATGATTGCTTGAATTTAAAGCTTAATTCACACAAAAAAATTCAAGGTGAATGTTTTTTATTGTGGTCACATTGATCACAACACATCTGATCAAGGTGATCTCATGACAGTAAAATAATGAAGTAAAGAGACAAACAAACAAAAACACCTTTACTTTTTCCAAAGGTGATAAACCGTCTCATACAACATCATGAGTTTCAGTCATTCTTCAGAGTGAGACACGTGTGATCTTAGTGACTTCTTCTGTGGAAGCAGTTCAGACAGACACTGCCTCTACTTTTAACTTTAGGCTTAAAACTTTCCGTTTTGATAAACTTATAGTTAGGACTGGGTCAGGTGACCCTGAACCATCCCTTAAATATGCTGTAATAGGCCTAGGCTGCTGGCAGATTCCCATGATGCACTGAGTGTTTCATCTTCACTCACCTCTTTTCACTCTCTATATGTTTATTGTAGGGTCTTTACCCACAATACAAAGCACCTTGAGGCGACTGTTTGTTGTGATTTGGCGCTATATAAATAAAATTGAATTGAATTGAATTGAATTGAATTGAATGTTTACACCCCACGCTGCATTTAATCATTAGTTATTATTAATCTCTGGCTCTCTTTCACAGTGTCTCTTTTGTCCTCTGTGTTGCCCCTCCCTGAGCCTGGTTCTGCTGGAGGCTTCTTTCTGTTAAAAGGGATTTTTTTCTTTCCCACTGTGCTTGTGCATAGGGAGTCATCTGATTGTTGGGTTTTCCTCTCTTTTATTGTAGAGTCTTTACCTTACAATATAAAGAGCTTTGAGGAAACTGTTGTGATTTGGTGCTGCATAGATAAAATTGAACTGAATTTTGCATGTGGCATGGTTGCTGGGTGTTGTTGGCTGCTGTGGGTGTTTATGCACCTGCAAATGTCTTGGATTTTCACTACAGCGCTCTCCAGAATTTACTCAGAAAATTGAAAATCTAAAGCATCCAGTAAGGAGCAACTGGGATGACAGATATGTCTTGTTGATCAGAAAGGTCAGAGCATCCAGATCAGTTGGAGGACAGAAATACAAGTAACTCAAATGAGCATTATTTACAATTGTGCTGAGCATAGAGACAAGTATAGAAATCTGAGGTGGCGATGGGCACAGACTCACCAAAAAAAATCTCTGATTAATCTGGCTTTCTGCTAAACCATCATGGATCCAACTTCCCTTATGCCAACAGACTGATAGTGGTGGTAATAGTGCAGGGGATGTTATATTGGATATTTTGGGCTGCTCAGTACCAATCAGTCATGGAATATTGCTGCTGACCATGTGCATGGCTTTATGGCGACACTACCATCTTCTAATGGATACTAACATGAGAATTAAAAAAAAAGCACGCCAAAAGTGCTCTCAAACCAGTCTCACGACTGGCTCCTCATATGCAGTTCCTCAGAGTGAGTGTGTGTGTGTGTGTGTGTGTGTGTGTGTGTGTGTGTGTGTGTGTGTGTGTGCGCGCGTGCGCATGTGTGCGTATGTACCTTGTATATACAGTGAAAAGTATCTTGATATTTTGGTATTTTAGTTTGAGATCGAAACACTACACTGACACAAGAGTGGAGTTTGTGTTTAACCTTTATTTCTTCATCATTTACACAGTTAGCCTATAAATATACTGCATAATTTTAATATACAAATTGAAAGGTATGATAACAAAGGGAGTTCAACACACCTAGGATATCCCTTATCTGGCTTCACTTACAGTGACATCAGCAGTCAGGCAAAGTGGTCACTTGAAGGTGAATTTAATGGTCAATTTAATAAGTTAACCAAGGGTAACCCAGTCACAAGCAGGGGGACATATATTGGCATATATTTTACAGAGGAACAGCAGATAATAAAAATTTCTGAAATGGTCAAACACATAATGCAGCCTAAATGCGACACAGCTGCAGCTGAAGCAGTGGCTGCTATAAGTGCTTTCAGTGGAAAAGCACTACATTCATCAAATCTGTTCAAAGCCAGCAAAGAAAGCCAAAGAAAGGCCAGAATGCTGACTGTATGAGTTAGCAGACTTCTCAGTATCACAGTATCCTTAAGACATGGCAAAATATGACTAGAATCATAACTGTGATTAAATTAATGCACTACTTAGACATTTTTTATTGGCATGCAAACAGACGAACAAAAACCTAAGTGATCTTAAGTTGGTATGTTTGATTTATAAAGCTATATGGTTTAGCTGTCCTGTTCTGGAATTATGGTGGTATATGAAATCTCACAACAAGACTGCTTTAAAAAGATTGTGGTAAAAACTGAAAGTAAAGACTAAAGTTGCTCCTAAGTATCTATATTTCTTACTGATGCTCATCAGAGAAAGACCAAGATTTTAGCTGATCTCTAAAACAACAGACCAACCTAATATCTTAATAATGCTTCTATATGGAAAAAGTTCATTGCACTAATACATGGCGGCATGCTCACATCAACTGATGATAATGGTTGGAGTCATGAATAGTTTCTACTGTCGCTGACATACATCGTAGCATACTTGGATGCTGGTCATCTGCACCGGAGCACTTGTAAAATTCTGGATAATTTGTCACAAACTTGTGTAGTATGAGCACGATTGTGTATGGTCACACACCATACCTCCCAGCTCTGTAGCATTTTTATAATGCACAATGCTCTCTCTTTATTATGCTCAGACATCAGGGCTGCTGACTGCCAATACCCCATTAAATGTGACCTCTATGGGACAATGACAGATGATCAGTTATCCCTCAATGCAGACTTGAACGTTTGTTATTCCTGATGAGGTGAAATCTGTCGGCATCTTCTGAAAGCTGTCCTGCAGATATCTGACATACCTGTGATTTGTTTTAAAGGCACTTCCTGTCTCTCCAGGAACGGGGTTAGTCAGCTGGAACTTGGGTAACAGTTCCCATTGTGTTCTCCAATGTGAGACAGAACAGGAGGCATGCACCATAATCACATTAGGCAGCACTTCACTAAATAAAGCAAAAAGGCCCTTCTCATCAAATCCACACAGCCACTAAGTGGACCTGCAAGGCACTACAGCACCCCTGTCAGGTGTGTGAGTGTGCATGTGTGTGCATGCACATGTGTGTGTGTGACTGCCTGAGTGTGCATCTGATCAAAAGACACATGTAGGGAGTAAGAAATGCCTATCAGAATGGCAATTTACCACACAAATCAAATATAATTTATTATCTTATGTAATCCTGTCTTTGGGTTTTATCTACAGTCCTCTATGAATTGTTGTGCAGACACGGTATATAGTGTACACATAGTCAAACTCCCTGTCTATTAATAAATCTTTCATTGAATTTTGAGTAGCGTGTCCTTGCAGCCCTGGGCCTTTGCAGGTTTGCTGTCCAAAGCTGTTTTTGACTACAGGGAATTTCTGCATGAGGGAAATTTGAGCTTGTTATAGAGTGTGTGTGTGTGTGTGTGTGTGTCTGTGTGTATATGAGAGAGAGAGAGAGAGAGAGAGAGAGAGAGAGAGAGAGAGAGAGAGAGAGAGAGAGAGAGAGAGATTTGCATGCATACCGTCCTAGAGATCCCCATGTTGTTTATTAGAATGTGGCTCTAGGGGTCCTGACCAGGTAACTATTCTTGGACAGAACTAACTCAGCATATCATCAGCAACAAGACCTTTACAGACCTGGAACCAAATCAGCAGTTGTAAAGTCCACTTTTTGCAGTTGTCGAACTTGATGCATTTATGGATTCGATTGCACCAAACCCAAAAAAGTTAGCAGAACTTAAGAGAAATTAAGGCAACCGATTGCCCTGTTTTTTTTTTTTTTTACATGAAAGCTTATTAGAACCTCAATATTGTGGTTATTTTGAATATTGAATATTTTGACTTTTTTTTCCCATATATACTCCATATATTTTGACTTGATATTTGACATATACCTTAAATTTTTAATAAGTAAATGAAAAAAATCAGTATCTGTTACTTAAAGGTTTCAATCATACTCACATGGGAACATGTTGACATAACTTGAAACGAATAATCACACTGTTAAAAAAATTACACTGTAAAAATAAGACACTGTCCTTTGGTGTCAGAGATCAACTGAGGCAACAGTTTACCTTCTTCCAGACCTTCCATCTTCCAACATTTTTGAATAAATACAGTGCTGGCACTGCACGAAAAGAAGCATATTCGTCCCCGTATACTGACGTGGGCGCCGCTAGTAAACGGCAGCTTTCGTCAGCATACGGGGATGCGCATTTTCGTTCGCCTGAGACGGATATGGTCGTTTACGTACCACCAGAATCAGCGGGGGGTAAAGGTACGGGGGAGCCGGCCCGCGGGAGGTGTTAACGTCTCTACTTTACATATGAATAGCAGCGCTGCAAGCTGAAGCAGCGGTAACAGACCCACGTGGCTTCTCTGTCATTGGATGAAAAAAATGCCATCACAATTCAGCACTCACATGTGATTGGCTGGTAGATCTGTCCCCCATTGGCCTTTATAAAGACAGGCCTGGGTAAGCCCCTCCCTAATAAATAATAACCCGGTATTAAAAATTATTTTTAATTATTATTTCTGTGATATACCTTGTATGTTATGTTGTATTCATGCCATGCTAATAACCTCAACTAAAAGGAATTCAATTAAGAGAAACAAATTGTGAGGCACAAGTTGAATTTCTTTTTTTTTTTAATTTACAAAGCAATATGCACATACACACATCATATAATCTATATATATAAAGAAAACAAAAACATTATGACACATAATGCTTGCTACTTCTTGGCCATGTGGTGGTGGCTTTCTCTCAGAGCATGGATCAGCATACAAACACTTATGGTGCACGGCGTTGTATTTAGGGTGAGCTTCTAGTCTGTCTTGCAGTTTGGCTCAGAGGTCACTGAGCTCCTGGCTGGGGAAGCTTGGGGGTCTTAATCCAGCCCGACACGCCCTCTGAGACGCCATCCTCCTCATCCAACATGAGGTCAGTGGTGACACCGTCCCAGAAGGCAACGTCCTTCACTGCCAGGACACTCGTCCTCGCCTCCAGCAGCTGTTGACACAGAGCACACATTAAGTCATTATGAAACTATATGAAATATTGTGAAAAATCAGGAAACTACACTGAAAGTTTGAGTCTCTTGACTTTGAATGCACACATAGCAGATAAGACCCTGAATGCAAAAAAAAAAATTAATCAGCCCATCTTTGTCATCAAAAACAATGGTTATGTGACAAAGTACCAACTCCTGCATCCTGTGAATAAAAGACAAATGAACAAGTACTTTGAAAAAATTTAACATTGATAAAAGTACTTCAGTGATTTTGGTCATTAACCCTTGAGGCACCTTTAAACTGATTATACACTTTTTATCTTTTAGGTCCCAAAATGTTACAGCTGCTGAAACTATAAACATTCAGTGTTAATTAATATTTCCCAAAAATAAAACTGCATTTCCAAGCTAACTACACAAATACAGCAGACCAACAATACAATCCAACACGTCTTACCGGCTTCCTTCTTGCACGTCAACGGGCAGGATTTTTAATGGCTGCCGCCTTTTCCGGACCGTGAAGCTGACTGTAGCGGAAGCTGTGGCGAACCGTCTGTAGTTTTAACAAGAAGCTGGAAAACATTTTTGTACATTGTAAATAAAGAGCATAAACACAGTGTATACATAAACATATTCAGGCAAAAAACACACAAACAAACAACACCAATAGATACTTACACACAATTATATCACGGTCCATGCACTAGGAACACTCACACTCGCGTTGTGAGGCGAACACAGTCTGTGGAAAATAAAGGTGAAAATAAATAAGAGTAAAAACATTTTAAGTTCTTCTCTCCTCCACACACTGAATACTGCTGCTTTGTTTCTGATTTTTACCTCTGCAGAGGATCATACCGGCTTTTATTGGATTCAGAGTTGTGCAGGCCGCGAACTGCTTCCTATAAGATGAAACCAAATAAAAATAAGAAACCAAATCACAATACGTCTGTCGGCTTACTGTGACCATTCCTCCACTCTTAGTATTTATGTTTTAGAAACGATCAAGTCTTACCGCAGTTTTCGGATTGTGCTGCCGTCTTTTCCTCTTTAGTAGGTGAGTCTTTATAAGCGCTTTGAGTGCTCATACTGAGTAGAAAAGCGCTATATAAGAACTAGTCCATTTACCATTTACCATCTTTGTTAGAGTCCAGAGCATCGAGTCTCTACACAATAGACGCCATCTTATCTTTCAGCTGCCCTAGTAGAAACTTGAGTTAACTGAGGAGATACCCCACTCATTGCAGCCAGCAGTGTCGTCTCGGCTGGTTGAAGCTGGCCGGTAGAGAGGCCCGCTTTCACGAGGAGCTTCTGGGGTGTTGAAAATATAGACGATGTCCTCCATTGTACCAGGAAAGCAGCGTAGACAAAGACCGCCATTCAGTTTGAACAGAAGAGAACGACCGCGCTGATTTCCTTTGGTCTTGCGAGACCTTCAGTGCGATCCTGCACGTGATCTGTATTGTCCAATCACAGGCGAGAAAGTTGCCACATGGAATTCAATTCATTTCATTTCAACTCAATTAAATTTTATTTATATAGCGCCAAATCACAACAAACAGTCGCCTCAAGGCACTTTGTATTGTGGGTAAAGACCCTACAATAATACAGAGAAAACCAACAGTCAAAACGACCCCCTATGAGCTGGAAGACACACATCCACTGTCCGTTTTTTTTTTTTTTTTTTTTTTTTTTTACATTTTTCTCATGAAGGTTTTGCTGATATCTCTTATGTACATCCATGTATAGCAAAATGAAAGTTTATATGTTTATATGTTTTCTTATTACATCTGCCTTGGTAGTCTTTAATGTCATTAATGCATGTGAACATTCACTGAACGTTTATGGTAGCGTTCATGCGATGTTGTCTGAATGTTCAATGCTAGCTGGGAAGCCACTGCACAGAAGAGGATGATGGTGTGACAGACTTTTTGTTACAGTGAATTAGACTGAAAACTGAGTATGCTTTTCAATGAAAATAATGCTTGTGGTGTCACCAAAATCAAGTTATAGCCTTTGTTTATCTCCCTCAGTCCACTAAAGTTCAGGGTTCACAAAAAACTCCAAGACAAAGGCTCACAGACAGAAGCTCACAGACAGAAGCTCACAGCCTTATTGGAAAACGGGACAAAAGCTAAAAACGTCCAAAAGTATATTTCTAACTAGATAATACTAATTTATAAAATAGAATGATTTCTTCTGAGTTTAGTCTTGTTTGAATGTTTCGCTGTATAATTTGCCACATTGTAATGGAAAAAGGCTTAAAAGATGATAATGTAAATTTGATTATATATATCTCAAAATAAAAATATGTTACAACTGTTGGGAGGGGTAGACCTCTGGTGAGTATTGGTGACCACTGGTGAGTACTTGATTTGCATTTGTATGACTCACAGAAACCTCCCTTACATATGAGAGCCTGCCCCAGACCTGAGGAGAGGGGTGGAGCTCAGGGAGCACTGACACAGAGAGTCCACGGCAGTTTCCCTACAGTTTATTGTTCTGGCCAAAGCCTCCTGCTGAGAGCCCTAAAACTCAAGGCGCGCGGCAATATTGCATACAAGAAACTGTCGAAAAACCCACTTTTCATGCAGTGTGGTTTCTTGGGTTAATTCAAGAATGCAAAGATCAGTCCAAACATTACGAGGAAGTTCATCAGCAATTCTTGGGAGACAGTCCACAGCATCACTTTCAGAGATGACAGACTTTCACAGGCTGGTAATGTACTTGATTAGTGTCATAATATAACGAGGGCTGCTTCAACATGTCAGATCTGGGTCATCAGACGTGTCCGTAATAAATAAGAAATAGTGATCACAAACTAATCCACAAGTTTTTTTTGGGTTTTTTTTGAGAAATTATCTTTACAGTTCTATTAAATAATGCATTTGTATCATAAAAGTGCTTTACACGTGTGACCTAGAGGTTTCCAAAAACTGCCATTATACTTTTATGCTTTCAAAATCTCACCGAGCTACTTTTGGTGAGTACGGGTTGTGTTATAGAAGTTTTTATATTTTATTTAGTTTTTTGTGTGTAGTTGCATAGAAACAGTTAAAAACAGAGAATCAATCTTCTACAGTGAACCCAAGTAGAAAATATTAAACTAAAGTATATGTATTAGGGGTGGGACTTTAACGCGCTAATTTCGATTAATTAATTACGGGGAAATTAACGCGTTAAAAATGTTAACGCATTTTAATCGCACTTTGCACCGTTTCTCAGTGCACGAGTTCCCGGCATACAGATTATATCGACGCACAATGTCCAAATTAGGGGCCGCATCCTGCGAAGGACCCGGCCCACGTCTTTCGCAGCCCACGAACACCACAAAGGCCGGAAGTGAGCGGCTAGCCTTCATATCAGCGTCACCTCTGCGTAGCTCATGTCGCCTAGCAACGTGAGTGCGAAGCACAGCTGTGTAACAGCAGCTGGTTAAACGGAGAACGAACTTTTTCTCCTTTTTGTGGTTTAATTTTAAGTCTTTAATTCAAAATAAGCTGTTAAAACAAGCATAACACATTTCAACATCAAGGAATACAGCTGAGCTAATGATTAATTTCCAACTATATCAAGTGAGAAATTAATGTTGAATAAAACTATCCAGTTATGATGCTTAACTTTAATTTCAGGTGTTTGCTTATCACAGGAGCACTTCCACCCTTCGTTGGTCTGTGTAGTAGACTGGTGGGAAAATAAACAACATTTTGAAGTTTAAGCTTATGTATATTGATTCATTCATCAACTAAACTTAAATTAATATTTCTCATGTCAAATATTGAAATGCGATTAAAATGCGATTAATTTCGATTAATTAATTACAAAGCTTGTAATTAATTCGATTAATTTTTTTAATCGAGTCCCACCCCTAATATGTATAAATGTGTATAAAAACGTTTTACTAATTTTTTGTATGACTTTGAAAAGACAAAACATCATTTCAGTTCATTTGTAGTTGCGTGAGGAAGCACTCGCCTAAATCACACAAACTCTAGATCAACTGAATGAACTGTTTCGATGAACTGTTTATAAAGGGTACAGTAGATTATTCAAGACGTACTGTGCAGATCCAGATACAGCTCACACAAACACGCAGGAAGGCACAGACAACAGCAGTACACCAGTTCATGTTATTACTATGAAGAGAAAAATGCAGGAGTCCATAAATGAACAAATCAGATTTTTGTCAGTCACATCAGAACATCCATTTTCTTAAATGCTTACCTGATTCAGGTTTGCAGTGGGGGCCTATCCCAGCTGACACAGGACAAGAAACAGGGTGCACCCAGGACAAGTCACCAGGTCTGACAAAAAGGAAAAGAAAGTGGGCTAATGCAAGAATTCAAAAGATCATTTTGGGTTTCATAACATCTAAAAGAATTTCTTTTCATGGTGGATTTTTGCAAAGTGATGCACATTATTATGATGCTCTCAACCACACACCTGTAGAAGGAAGTGAGGAGTTTGGTCCCAAGACCAGACTCCTTCAGCTTCCTCAGGAATTAGAGTCTTTGGTGGGCTTTCTTAATAAGACAGCCAGAGTTTGTGTTCCAGGTGAGGGTGTTAGCGATGTGAATCCCCAGATATTTAAAGCTGGAAACTATCTTGACTGCTGCTCCTCCAATGCACAGTGGAGTAGGACAGTAGATGATGTTCCTCCTGAAATTCATGATCATCTCCTTGGTCTCAGCCACGTTGATGCAAAGTTCGTTGTACTTCTACCAGGTCTCCAGGTGTTCCACCTCCAATATGTACTTGGTCTCGTTGTTATTTGAGATGAGTCCAACCACTGCTGTGTCATCCGCAAACTTAATGATGTAGGTGCTTGGGAATGTGGATGAGCAGTAAGCAGCATGTACAGCAGAGGGCTGTGGACACATCCCTGAGGGGAGCCAGTGTTGAAGGTGATGTCGTGGATTTGGACTGTCTGCATCCTGTTTGTGAAAAAGTCCAGGACCCAATTGCATAGTGAGGAGCTCAGACCAAACATGTTCAGCTTATGAACAAGTATCTGTGGAATGATTGTGTTAAAGGCAGAGCTAAAGTCCAGAAAGTGCTGCTCTCCAGGTGAGTGAGAGCCAGATGGACTGCTTCTGAGACAGAATCTGCAGTGAAGTTAAGGAAGGAAGTTTAATGAAGTCCATGAGAGACATTAACTTGCCTCAGAAAGAATTTGCATCATCCCAACCCACATGTTTAGTTACAGCCCTTCCCTAAATTTCTGGAAATTACAGACAGACTGACATGGCACAGAACACTGCCAATACCGCCTGCCTTTCAAACCCCACTGACTTAACCTAGGTTTGTTTTGCTCCAGTGGAGAGTCAGCTACCCATGACTATTGATACACAAGTTTTGGGCCAGTGAAAGGTTCAGCCTATGACACTGATGAGCAGCCTGCAGCCCTTAACTGAACAAAGTGTCCCCAGTGACCAGCTGGGAGTAGAGAGCACCCCTGTTTGTTATCCTGAGGAGAGCAGGGGTGGAAGAAGCACTCAGTTACAGTTTAGTACTGCAATTGTACAGCAGTGTACTCAGGTATCACAGTATTTTAATGACAAAGCTCACTGTTGTAAATGTAATTTAAAACCTTGTCAAGAATGATGGGAAAAAAATGTTGCAAATGTGCATTAATTTGAGTTGCTGACATTCATATTATATTGTTGTCATTGCTTCATAGTTGTAGATTACTCCTAATAATTCCTAATAACATCCCAGTTACCCAAAGTGTTTATTTCTTGGTTGAAAGTAATTGATAGCAATTAAAGGACTACAAAGCCAGGAAACTGTCAGGCTCCTGCCTCCGGGCCGGCCTGCACTTTCTTCCTTTTTTCTTGTTTGTGTGTGTGTGTGTGTGTGTGTGTGTGTCCTTGCTCCAGATTACTCACCTGCTGGCTGTTACACTGATGAAGACCCGAGCTTTAAAAGATAGAAGCTTCCTTCAAGCAAATGCCAGATTGTCTCATCACTGGTGGTATTCAAAGCTCAGCTCCTCGTAAAAAGAACCCTCATATGCTCTATTTGTTATCGCCACCTCAACAGACATTTTCTTCTCTCTCTCCAGCTCGCCAGCAGCAACCCCGGAGCAACCGGATTGGAAATTCTCACACAGAGGAGTGAGGAAAACAGAGAAAGGAGTGTGTGGGAATCAAGCCTCAGCCGCACTAGCTACAGCAAAGACTGTGTGTTATTGTTGTTAATCCTTACCACTGTGCTCTGCACCTGTGTCCAGGTTTACGGAGGAGCTTAACAGAGACTGTTAAATATTTTATGGTGCAAAAGTACAAAACATTATATGTAGCTAGTAAAAGTGCTCATCATGCTAAATGTTTCATTTCAGAATAATATCATTGGATTTTAATTATTGTTGCTCTTGTGTGCATCAGTTTTGCAGCTGGTAGAGCTAGCTTTGGAGCATTTGAGAAAAAAAAAAAAAGCATTCTCAAAATCAAGTCTTGTCTTATCCTATAGTATTCCAGTAATTCCATCACTGCAATATGGCACAGAGACCTGAGCATACACATTAGCACACACACAGCCCTAAGCAACACACACACACACACACTAGTCATGTAAATACATATACAGTAAAACATCAAGTCAGTCAGCAGATAGGTTTCTATAAAAATACCTGAAGTCAAGGAGTTTCACTGACTTAACTGCTGAGATGACAGCTACATTGTTGTGGATTGCTGTTGTTCAATGAAAACCTCTACTGGTTTACACTGTGGCAGTGTGTGACTCCACAGGGTCTTACTGTGAACTGATATCCAACATTCAGAGCTCTTAGATGGCAACAGGAAAATATCTAAGTGACTTTGAATAAGTTCACTGCTGAGGTAAAAGATGGCCGAACCTTCTGTCACAAAGGCTGCTTAACTTCCTAGTGTTTCTGTAGGAATGGTGACTTAAGTGAAACCTGTATTTGACAGACAGCTGGAAATTGTATTGGACACATTTGATTTCCTTACACACACTAATGCACATGCATATACCACTCTCTGTATTGACTAAAATAGTCAAAAGAGGTTTTGAACAACACAGCTGCAGTGCACAAACTACTATTTACAAAGAAGAAGACACATTTGAGAGTGAAAGGTAAGATTTTTCAAATGTAGCAGCACAAGGAGCAAAAATAAGAGAAGCCATAGAAATCAGAAATAAATACCAAAACAAAACAATCTGAAAATGATTGAGAGTCTACAATAAGTAAATAATAAAGGCCAAAAGTAACCAAATACTACAGGGAGGACAAACAGTTGATATGGCAATAAACAAAGCAAACACAGGGTTAAAAACACTCACTCACTCCCTGAGTGCTAATCAGTGGAAGTGAACCCAGCTGGGAGAAAACAAGGCACAGCTGACCAGAATCTAGACAATGAGACAAGAGGGAAGTAAGACAAAATGCACAACACAGCAGATAGGTGGCTCACCGAAAATAAGACAGGAGATTATTTTATATTTTACTTATGATAAAATAAAGTCACTGTTAACACTATTAATTTTAAAGCAAGGGCTCAGTTAATCTGACATTCATCTTTTAAAGATTTTTAAACCTTTCCTTGCCAGAGACCCAAAGCATCAGTATTCTCATTCTTAGACTTCTGCCACCAACTGTATGCGAGCTGTACAGTTAACCTCAAAAGTAAACACAGGCATCTGTGTTATTTCCTCATTTAAAGTTGAAGAAGCAGACAAAGGAATAGGGAGTATAAAAAATACAGTTGCTGGAGATTAGTGTGTGTGTGTGTGGGCAGCATGGGTAACTAAATTCACACTGCCTGACTCGCTAATGAAACTATTAATTGAATAAATGGAGAATGTTGTTTTTGATCACCATCTCAGTGGTCCATGAAATGACTGACTGTACTCTACTCTATGTGTGTAAGCAAATCTGTTTAGCTGTCCTTGCACAGATTTGCTTGTGTGCGACCTCTTCTGTAAGTGTGTGTGTGTGTGTGTGTGTGTGTGTGTGTGTGTGCGCACTCAGGAATGTGTGCTACAACAGAGTGACAGTGCGCCCTGTAAGCACATTTCCAACAGGCTAATTAAAGCTCCCCCGGAATAAGGCCAGACTTATTAACATCTCAACACGGCCACTAAAGCCTGCTCATAACCCAACAAGGATCAATGCTGTTCATTAGGGCTGGACCCAATACTGCTGCCTTGCCAAGCCAACCCAGCCACCCAGATGAAGACTAGAGGGGAAATGCAGAGCTGGTGAAAATGCAGAGTTAGTGAGAGGTTTCTGTGGGTATGTCATTTTGTGTCTTATACTTTTGTGAAGAATAAATGGTCTAGAGTTAATAAAACAGTGATGGTACTGATGATATATAAAATTTATTTTAATAAACACTAATATTGCTCATGCACGTGCAGCATTACAATATTTTAGGGTATAAGATGATGATATTCTCTATTGTTCTTGTAATCTAAGAAACCTAATTTCCAAGTGACTTTTACATGTACTACTGGTTAAAGTAATATGTATTTTGGGAAATAGTTTTATTAAGTTAGTTAACAATTAAAAAATCTCATACTTCATATGAAGTTACAATAACTTTGATGTGTTAACACCGTAAATACCAGTTTCCAAATATGGACATCTCACAGCCACCATCATAAACCAAGGTCTGCTGGTGCAAACATGAATTGCCAAAAACTGCAGTTCCTCTAATGGCCACTTGATGTTGGCCCTCACTTCCACTAATTTGAGTCACTGAACTGGAGCTCTCCATTGTGTTTGTGCTGTTGGTGCTTTTTAGAGAATTTTTATTGGTGATGTATTTGTTTTAATTTAATTAATAAATATGATAGCTTGCTGTGTTATGCAGACCATCCTCAAAGTTCAGTTTAGGTAAGTGAAATGCTAGTATTTTATTAGTCTGTTATTTAGCACTAATTACCAAGTAAATGTGTCAGGGCACTGGGTTCATACAGTTTATGGATACAACTTGTAAACCAGGCATGTTAGCACTAACTAATGACTTAGTACTCTATCCTATTGTCCAACTATAGTTGATGCAGCTTCATCTTGCTCAGTCTTTGGTTGTACTAAAACCCCCTCCGAAGTCAATTTTTCAGTTTCTTACATAAATACATTTTGTTTTAAGCCTGTTTAAATTAGTATGCCTTTTAATTTGACAGTAAATTACCGATGTAGCTTGCTATATTAACTAGCTAGCTAGATAATACTAGTGTTAATTGACAGTTTGTCTGGTGCTAAAATGGTCAGGGCTAGTTGTTTAACAATATGGCCAAAATGACCTTTCAGTGGCTAAATTCATGTTACACAGCACAACTTATAATGTTAGAGCAACTGTTTATTTCCTTTTTGGTTCTTGTTTCCAGGCCATATGGGCTACCTAAGCAGTTAGTTTTGTAGCATTTTTTTCTCCTCCCTTTATCTTGCTTTTAATACCATCCTGCCTCTGTTCCCACATCATCCCATTTTTTTCTCTGTGGACAGTTATTCTTAACCTTCTCATCATCATTCTCTCTCCTCCCCTTGTCATTCAAGTCTCTTGGCCTCCTCAGGTCAATCTTTGAGGATGGTTCAAAGCGCCAGTTGCTGTAGTGTTTTCCTTTGGCTCACCAACCCGCCGACACTCCCAAAGATCAGAGGTAGCATTGGGTCTGTGCTTCCCTCCTTCCTACTCTCACTCAGCAGGGGGAAAAAACAAAAACCTTTACGCCATCACTTAGTAATACACTCCTTTGGGGTTTCTTGCTTGTGTACATAAGCAGCATATACTACCACACACTGGGTGGGCTGTTTTCCCCCTTCTCATTCCTGTACATAAAATTAGTCATTCATTTGTAGGGAGTACAGACTTACTGACATGCAGCCAGGAACATATTTCCTGGGTTCCCCCAAGGGTGTTGTTGCTGACTCCTGTCATACTTACTATGTAATTGATTTTTAAACACACTTGTCTCTCTCCAGTTATTTTCCCCACTTTGCCCACAGCAATTGAGCCTTCCAATCTGTGTGCCTCTCTTCATTATAAGATAAACATCATCATTTAAGCATTTCAGTGTTCTTCATTATATATATTTGTTTCTCTACAGACCTCCCCTACTGTCTGATAGGAACGCCTTATTGCACGAAGGAAAGTGGAGGAAAAGGAACACGAGGTTCTGAGAAACAGAGGTTGTAAGATAAAAGGGTGGTTATCCTGCACTATCTTAGACACCATGATTCTTGAAAGATGGATCAAAGTCAATCAAACAATATCTATAAGATTTTTAGAATAAATCAGTGGACAAAATAATATAATATATCCTCCCTCAGTTACACAGAGAGACAGACAGTCACTCACACTCACATTCACGGCCGAGCCTCTGATAGAGGCTGCAAGGCTGCAGACACTTATCTACCCTGTTTGATTTGTTTGTCTTTTTGGATGGGTGTTCTGGAACTTCTTTTCATTATTGTCATTATATGTCAGACATGTAAATTGATTCTGATTCATGCCTATGGGCATTTAGAATCACCAAGCACAACCTGTGCGAAGGCCCTATTTTATCTGCTTTTGATTATTCAGGGAAATGAATTGCTTTTTTGCGGGCCTAAACATGCTCAAAAACTCATGAAATTTTCCACACGTCAGGTCTGGTGAACATTTACATATTTTAATAGTTTCAGACATAGCCCTTTCAAAATAGCTCTACAGCACCACCTATAATTCAGTTCCCACTGCTGTGTTTAACGTACATGTATGAAATTTGGTGCGCATATGTAACATGTCCAGACTAACAAAAAAAACCACTTGGTCCAATGCCCTAAACCCAACAGGAAGTCCGCCATTTTAAATTAAATAGGGGATTTTAGTGATTTCCTGCCCTCATATTTTGTTCTGACTACTCCTAGGATTTGGATGGAATCAACTTAATATTTGATCAGTGTAATCTACACACCAGGGACAATCAAAGTTTCAAAACTGGTGAGTTTTCGCCAAGGGGCGTGGCTGTGATGCCACATGGAAATTTGATCATTAGCCAGGAATTTTGATTGGCTCTCATTCACATCTACATAATCCAATCTGCACCAAACTTCTTCAGTAGGACGAGGGTCCACCCCTGAACACATACATATGACAATATTTTATGAAAGCACCACCTAGTGGGAACAGGAAATGTCATGTTTTGAACTTTGAGGTACATCTCCAAGGTGGTTGAAGAGAACCATCTCAAATTTTGCCTGGAAAGCCTTAAGGAGTTGGTCTTACATTGCTTTCAAAACTGTGAGTTTTTGCCAAAGGGCATGATCCTGGTGGAATGGCAAATTTTGATGTTTTGCCATGACGACAAAAATAACAGTAACTCAAAGCCACATTGCCCAATCTGCACCAAACTACAGTGTTTTGAGAATTCTCCTGTCCTGAACACATTGATATGCATATAGTCAGTAAAAATTAGAGCGCCACCTAGTGGGAAATGGAAATATAAATTTTGTTACGAATACTCCTAGGATTTGGATGGAATCAACTATGTTTTATACATAGCTCCAGAGCTACATTTTATCTACATATCTGAAATTGTGCAGGCTTATGTAACATCCTAAGACATGCAAAAAAGTCTCTTGGAGCCATACCTGAAACCCAACAGGAAGTCATCCATCTTCTAATTAAGGTGTCATTTTTTGCCATTTTCAGGCCTCGTATTTAAATGAACTCTGCATTTGACCCAGTGAGACCAAAATCACTCCTGATCATCTAGACCACTAGGCCATCAAAAGTTATCTAAGGTTTTTTAGAATCTCAAACGGTGTTGCTGTAACAAGACTTTGATTTTGGGATGATATACCACAGGACAACAAATTGTCACATCTCAAATATACATTGTCCAATCTGTCCCAAACTTCATATGCTTCATGAGTGTGTGAGTGAGTCTGGATGCACCTATCTACCAGCTTTGCATCGCACTCATAACAGTACCTAGTCGGGACAGGTAATCAGCAGTACACATCCCATGAGCATTAAATTTTCATTGATGAGTGGGCACTTGCCAACACCACCTAGTGGGTATGGGAGACGTTCGGCGGCTGAACAATGCAGGTACGAGTAGCTTACTGGGCTGACAGCATCCAGGCTTGACTGCGCCACAGCCCACCCACCACTTTAATCATACTCTGGATCTTGTCCTGACATATGGCATAGAAACTGAAGACTTAACAGTATTCCCTGAAAGCCCCCTCCTGTCTGATCATTTCTTAGTAACATTTACATTTACTCTAATGGATTACACAGAAGTGAAGAATAAGTTTTATTACAGTAGAAGTCTTTCCAAAAGTGTTCTAAGTTTAAGGATATAATACCTTCATTATTATACTCTTCAATGCCATGTGCCAACACAGTGTGGAGTAGCAGTTTGAATGCTGTGGCTCCTCTGAAAAGGAAAGCCTCAAATCAGAAGTGCCTGACTCCATGGTATAATTCACAAATGCGCAGCTTAAAGCAGATAACCCGTAAGCTGGAGAGGGAATGGCATCTCACCAAATTAGAAGATACTCATTTAGCCTGGAAAAAGAGTTTGTTGCTCTATAAAAAAAAGCCCTCCGTAAAGCCAGGACATCTTACTACTCATCATTAATTGAAGAAAATAAGAACAACCCCAGGTTTCTTTTCAGCACTGTAGCCAGGCTGACAGAGAGTCAGAGCTCTGTAGAGCCGAGTATTCCTTCCACTTTAACTAGTATTGTCTTGATGAATTTCTTTACAAATAAAATGTTAGACATTACAGAAAAAAATATTCAATACCATCTCAAAGACTTATCTTCAAGTTCAGCTGCTTTCAGCACTGCTGGTATTTGTTTAGACTCTTTCGCTCCAGTTGGTCTTTCAGAGTAAACTTCAATAGTTACTTACTCCAAACCAGCAACATGTTTATTAGATCCCATTCCTACTCGACTGCTCAAAGAAGTCTTTCCAGTTATTGATGCTTCAATCTCAAAAATGATTAATCTGTCTTCATTAGTTGGCCATGTGCCAAAAGACTTCGAGGTGTCTGTTATTAAACCGCTACTTAAAAAGCCATCACTTGACCCAGCTGTCTTAGCTAATTACAATGGTCAAGGGAAAAAAAAAATTTGTCTACTACCTAAGGAAAAACAACGGATTTTTACTAATTTGGGTATTCCATTATTCTAGCAAAATCAGGATCTTGAGTTACATAACTATGCCAATAAATGCCAATCGCCAAACTCGACATCAATGATTTTATTAGAAAAGTACACTATAAACATACAACTAGTGAAAAAAAAGGCAGATACCAAAATCAATCATATGAGGAATCTTAGACTAATACAGTACACAATTAGTCTGCGTAAACAGTTCAAAAGTCTGACAAACACTTGCTGTTGTGTTTCACAGAAGTTTCATGCTGTAGGAACCGGCAGTAGTCACCATCATGTTTGCGTCATAGCACCCCTGGTACCAGGTCTCCGTTTCAGAGATATCTTGATGGAGCCTTTCACCATGCTCATCGCTCACATCACCCAAATTGGGTGGAAAGAAGTCAAGATGAAAGTGAAGGAAGTGAATCTTAAGCGACATTCTGCAACCCATTTGTTTGAATGATATGAGCATATCGTCAATGATCATAGTTTATGGCTGTGTGGTTGCCCAAGAAATTCTGTACAACCTGAACAAATGACTCCCATGCTCAAGGGGTCTGAGCTTAGATGGAAAGTCCATCCATCCATTCTCTTCCGCTTATCTGGGGCCGGGTCGCGGGGGCAGGAGCCTAAGCAGAGAAGCCCAGGCTTCCCTCTCCCCAGCCACCTCCTCCAGCTCATCCAGAGGGACCCCAAGGCGTTCCCAGGCCAGCTGAGAGATATAATCTCTCCAGCGTGTCCTGGGTCTACCATGGGGCCTCCTCCTGGTGGGACATGCCCCGAACACCTCACCCAAGAGGCGGCCACGAGGCATCCTAATCAATCCTAATCAAGCCACCTCAACTGTCTCCTTTTGATGTGGAGGAGCAGCAGCTCTACTCTGAGCCCCTCCCGGATGGCCGCACTCCTCACTTTATCTCTAAGGGAGAGGCCAGCTGCCCTTTGAAGGGAACTCATTTCTGCCGCTTGTATTCACAATCTTATTCTTTCGGTCACTACCCAAAGCTCGTGACCATAGGTGAGGATAGGAACGTAGATTGACTGGTAAATCGAGAGCTTCGCTTTTACACTAAGCTCCCTCTTCACCACGACAGACCGGTGCAGTGTCCGCATCACTGCAGAAGCAGCCTCGATCCGTCTGTCAATCTCCCGCTCCCTTCTCCTGTCACTCGTGAACAAGACCCCGAAATACTTGAATTCCTCCACTTGGGGCAAGAACTCATTCCTGAGCCGGAGAGAGCACTCCACCTTTTTGCGGCTGAGGACCACGGCCTCAGACTTAGAGGTGCTGATTCTCATGCCGGCCGCTTCACACTCGGCTGTGAACTGTTCCACTGTGAGCTGGAGGCCACCCCCTGATGAAGCCAACAGGACCGCATCATCTGCAAAGAGCAGAAATGAGACTCTGAGGCCACCAAGGAAGAAGGCTTCCACCACCTGGCTACGCCTAGAAATTCTGTCCATAAAAATTATGAACAGAATCGGTGACAAAGGGCAACCCACCCTGATGGAGTCCAACACCCACAGGAAACGAATCCGACTTATTACCGGCTATACGGACCAAGCTCTCACTGCGGTTGTACAGAGACTGAATGGCCCGCAACAACGGGCCAGACACCCCATACTCCCGCAGGACCTCCCACAGGATACCCCGAGGGACACAGTCGAATGCCTTCTCCAAGTCCACAAAGCACATGTAGACAGTATGGGCAAACTCC
Source organism: Archocentrus centrarchus (assembly GCF_007364275.1). NCBI lineage: Eukaryota > Metazoa > Chordata > Actinopteri > Cichliformes > Cichlidae > Archocentrus > Archocentrus centrarchus. Next base: position 33,581,473 of record NC_044352.1, on the reverse strand, counting down.
TACGTACACTCGAATAACCTTGAGAGGATAAAGAGCTGGTCCAGTGTTCCACGACCAGGACGAAAACCGCATTGTTCCTCCTGGATCCGAGGTTCAACTAACGGACCCTCTTTTCCAGCACCCTGGCATAGACCTTAGGCTGAGGAGTGTGATCCCCCGAAAGTTGGAGCACACCCTCCGGTCTCCCTTCTTAAAGATGGGGACCACCACCCCGGTCTGCCAATCCAATGGCACTGCCCCAGATCTCCACGCGATGTTGCAGAGGTGTGTCAACCAAGACAGCCCTACAACATCTTGAACCTTCAGGAACTCAGGGTGAATCTCGTCCACCCCAGGGGCCCTGCCACGAAGGAGTTGTTTAACTGCTTCAGTGACCTCACCCCCAGTGATGGTCAAGTCATCTCCCTCGTCCCCAGACTCTGCTTCCACTAGAGAAGGCGTTTCAGTGGGATTCAGGAGGTCCTCGAAGTATTCCTTCCACCGTCCCACTATAGCCGAACCAAACTCCTCCCACACCCGAGCAAGAACTTGGGTGTGGGAGGAGTTCGGTTTGGAAAGTCTTTGTCTCTAATAAGCTCACAGACTTGGGATCCATCAAAGATCCCAGCTTTAAGCTTGGCATCACTTTGAACTGCCCCAGAAACAATATTCCATCACTTGGTGTAACACTTTGTTTTTATCTATTGACAGATCAAAGGAGTCACTATAAGAAATTTCTGGCATTTTTGATCCTCAGTATTGGCAGTTAAACTTAAATTGACTGAATTTTAATGACCATATTTGGATTCGGTACCCCCAAAATCACCCAAATTATTGCTAAATTCTGTTCAATTTCAAAATTAAAACATCTTAGCACACTCTACATTTGTGTGAGAAGCGCCAGTACAGTAGTACATTAGCTAAATATTAACATGTGAATAACTCAAGAACCTGATGTGGTAGAGAAATTCTGATTATAGATTTGGAATCAGCATAACTGAAATGCCTTATATCAAGTATTTTTCTCCAGGTAGCAAAATCATTGTTGACCAGTGTTGTAGGCTAATCTCCAACCTTTCTTTTCTCTCATAAATTCTTGAAAGAGTAGTTTTAAAACAGTAAACTGATCATCTGCAGAAGAACAGTTTATTTGAAGAGTTTCAGTCAGGTTTCAGAATTCATCACAGTACAGAAACAGCATTAGTGAAGGTTACAAATTATCTTCTTACAGCCTCTGACAGCGGACTCATCTCTGTGCTTGTCCTGTTGGACCTCAGTGCAGCTTTTGATACTGTTGACCATAACATTTTATTACAGAGATTAGAGCATGCCATAGGTATTAAAAAGGTACTGTGCTGGAGTGGTTTGAATCATATTTATCTAATAGATTCCAATTTGTTCATGTAAATGAGGAGTCTTCTTCACACACGAAGGTTAGTTATGGAGTTCAACAGGGTTCTGTGCTAGGACCAATTTTATTTACACTATACATGCTTCCCTTAGGCAGTATCATTATTAAAAGCATTGCATAAATTCTCATTGTTATGCAGATGATACTCAGCTTCATCTATCGATGAAGCCAGATGACACAATTAATTAAACTGCAGGAATGTCTTAAAGACATAAAGGCCTGGATGACCTCTAATTTCCTGCTTCTAAATTCAGATAAAATGAAGTTCTTGTGCTCAGCCCAACAAATCTTAGAAACATGGTGTCAAACCAGATACTTACTCTGGATGGCATTACCTTGGCCTCCAGTAACACTGTGAGAAATCTTGGAGTCATTTTTGACCAGGATATGTCCTTCAATTCACATATTAAACAAATATATAGGACTGCTTTTTTGCATTTGCACAATATTTCTAACATCCTTTCTGAGAGTGATGCTGAAAAGCTAATTCATGCATTTATTACTTCTAGGGTGGACTATTGTAATTCGTTATTATCAGGCTGTCCTAAAAGCTCCCTGAAAAGCCTTCAGCTGATTCAAGAGTAGCAGCTAGAGCTAGAGCAGTGACAGACTAGAAAGAGAAAGCAGATTTCTCCCATATTGGCTTCTCTCCACTGGCTCCCTCTTAAATCTAGAACCGAATTTAAAATTCTTCTCTTCACATACAAGGTCTTGAATAATCAGGCCCCATCTTACCTCAAAAGACCTTATAGTACCATATCACCCCAACAGAGCACTTTGCTCTCAGACTGCTGGCTTACTTGTGGTTCCTAGGATACCTAAGAGTAGAATGGGAGGCAGAGCCTTCAGCTTTCAGGCCCCTCTTCTGTGGAACCAGCTCCCAGCTTGGATTCAGGAGACAGACACCCTCTCTATTTTTAAGATTAGGCTTAGAACTTTCCTTGTTCATAAGGTTTATATAGATAGGACTGGATCAGGTGAGCCTGAACCACCCCTTTGTTATGTTGCTATAGGCCTAGGCTGCTGGGGGTGTGTGTGTGTGTGTGTGTCCCATAATGCACTCTTATTCACTTCTTTCTACTCTGTTAATACATCACTCTGCATTTAATCATTAGTTGTTATTAATCTTTGTCTCTCTTCCACAGCATGTCTTTTGTCCTGTCTCTCTCCTCTCAGCCCCAAATGGCCGCAGCAGATGACTGCCCCTCCCTGAGCCTGGTTCTGCTGGAGGTTTCTTCCTTTTAAAAGTGAGTTTTTCTTTCCCACTGTCGCCAAGTGCTTACTCATAGGGGGTCATTTTGACTGTTGGGTTTTCTCTGTATTAATGTAGGGTCTTTACCTACAATACAAAGCACCTTGAGATGACTGTTATACAAATAAAATTGAATTGAATTGAATTACCCTGCCTCTCGCCCTTTGGCAGCTGGGAAACCCCAGTGGTGGTGTTGATGGTAAATAGGGTTGCCACCCGACCCGTAAAATACGGAATCTTCCCTTATTTGGCATTTACTGCCAAATAAGGGAAGATTCCGTATTGAATAAGGTGGCAACCATTAGGGTTGCCACCTTATTTGGCATTTACTGCCAAATAAGGTGGCAACCCTAATGGTAAAGCAATATTAACCAAAGATGAATTACTAAAAAGACTTAACACTTTCTTACAGCATTACTGGCTGACATTCACAAACTGTTGTTTATATTACGTCAGCGGTTTCTAGCAGATATCTGAATTTGCTGATGTTGCTTCCCTGAAATCAGGCTGAAATACTCAGCTCATGTCCACCAAATTAACAAAAGCTGTGTATGTGGCCCAGCTGTTTCTTTCCATTTGTAACGAACATTAAAAGTACTTTTCGTCTTGTAAATGCAGGCAAACCAGTCCCTCCTTTCTTTGTTTACATGTGGGTAGGACTTCATCTTAGGCCATTTGATGATAATATAATTCATAAGTTTTTTCAGTGGAATCTTATTGTGTTTATATAGTGATTGCTGCTGCTCTTACTCAAAAAAACAAAAACAAAACAAAAAACACACAACAACAAGGACAATAAAGCCTAATATTTATGAGCTGAAATCAAATGACGCTGTTTGGCGAACTAATAAGTCAAAATTTATGTTGAGTTCTTTTTCAGCATAAACCTTTTAAGACTTTCAGCTTTGTTATTGAGTGTTTTTGTTTCAAATGTCCAGATCACAGAGCAGTCAATTATTATTAATGATTCTGAATCTGTCTGTACAAAGGCTAAACTACCATGAGCACAGTGAAACCTGCAGCTGTTTTACTAAGAAACAAAAGTCAAAAGGGATTAAAAGAGGAAAGGGATACTGATCTTAGACCAGCAGGGCTTCTGTTTTTAACTGACTGCATGAAGAGAACCTGTTCTGTATAGTTTCTTTGACGGCATTAAATAAGTTTTTTTTTTTTTTTTTTTTTTTTAAGACTGTCATGTTTGGCAGTTTTTGAAAACAGAATCATGATCTGAATGCATTGTTGTACCAAACATATTTGATTTTACAAGAAGAGCTCTATAAGTTCTTTATAGGCTACTCTTGTTAAAGTTAAACAGAGTGAGAGAAGAAAAAAGGAGAAAAAAGAAATAAGGGTACAGAGCTAGATAGACACACACACACACACACACACACACACACACACTGAAGCAGCCCAAGCAACCCCCAGGCAACAACCCCCCGAGGGAGTGGGCCAACAGCCACACCAAGATATCTGGCCACACTGGACCCACAGGCCCCCCCATCCCAAGGGAGGCAGCAATGATCAGTGGGGAGCAGTAGGATGTGTAATCCCAACCTCCGTAACCATGTCCTGGAAGGCACCGACACACATCGATCGACATACATTGTTTGCAGTTTGTTTTGTAGTGGCATATCCTTCTGCTGTGTTACTTTACATTCTACTGGCTTGTATTCTTTTGCCATGGGATTAAGAGCATTGATTGATGCCAGTTTCCTCTTCTCCCTTTCAAAATAAGAGTTCATGCCATCTGTAGGTGGCAGAGAGAAACACTCTCCATCTGAAGCCTGCAAAACCACCAACTTAACAGTAGATTCTGCTAGCTCAGTTTCTAATATAGGCAGTTCCTTCTTCATTTTTATCAGTTGTTTCTGTTCCTCCAGTGCATGGCATTCATTAAAGATGCCATTTGAGCAACAAGTGCAGCTCATTCAGCTGCTGCTTCAATTTGGGCAGAGGAAACAGTACTTGACCTATTACTGGTGACACTTTTGTTGGAATGTTTACCCACATTGGAAACACCATCATTAGGATTAATATCATCACCACTACCTTGATCACCATCATCAACATTCAAATAACCAGTACCTTCATTTATTTCTTTTTTTGGGGGGGGGATTTGACCCACTTTAATATTTCAAATAAATTCATCATTGAACATCATTTTTGCTTTAAACCAGGTTTCGTGTTCAGGTTTTGTTCCTCATGTAGTAATAAAATTAAATCATGCATACACCTTATTTCATCACACAAATCAATGAACCCATCAAGAGATTTTTGTACCTCTGAAAACATCCCGCTTTGCATTAAACTTTGTATCAGCAACTGCTTTAGCAGAAAGTTTGACCACCCATTTGTCTAGTACACCAGTTACCACTGTAGTGGCATGTGGTCTGTCCACCTTAACTGCACAATCTTCCATATTTAAAGGTCCAACAGTCGACATGTCACAAGTGTGGCAGTCATAATAAAAGCTGGTCAAATTCTCCCAGTATTAGGGAAAGGTGATCCAGTGCTTCCTTTATTACCTTCTTTTGCATAATATATGGTGGAGCATCCTTATTAAAGGAAAGACATTAATGCTGTCCTGTGATGTGTAAATATACCATAATGTAAGCATTCATGTTAAACCCACAGGTGACCTCTGAATGTTACACTGATATTTTAAAAGCTGCTTGTTATGAAGTTGTTAATTTGGGTGAAGCACTTTGTAACATTGGCTTAGACAAGTGCTCTCCACCTGAAGATGATTAGCTTTATTGAAGTGATCAGTATTAAGTGAAGGTTGCAGCATAACTCAGTTACACAGGTTATGCCTTTGTTTTGGACAGTGCACCACTGCCAGCATTTAGAATTTACTTCAGAGATGTTGAAAGTCTGCATGAAGGTGAGATTTAAAGTGGACCACCTCCACAGCAGGACATGAAACATGTGCAGTATGATAAGGAACATTTCAGCCATTTCATTTCAACATGTTAATAGACTCTCTTTTAAACCTTAATAATGTTCTCTCTTAGTAATGTGTAATTTTTCATTGGGTTATCCAGGTCCACACAGCACTACAGAACACAGAACAGTGAGAACATACCAGGCAAAGTTTCAAAAATAGCAAATGTTTTGTAGTTCAACTTCTGGACATCTGGCAGATCCACACCAACAACATCCACCACCATATTATTAAGCACACTAATGAATTAAGTCACATTCTTTGAGCAGCAGAGTTGAATTAAATTGACAGCTCTGAAGTTCACTCTCTTTGAGCTCTGAGCTTTAGTTTCTACCAAAGGCAAGGAAAAGTGACCAGGAACAGACACACACATCTTTAACCATTCTATCTGTAACCTTATATTCATTTTGAGAGTATTTCTCAACATGCCCATGGTGGAATTTACCAAGAACAAAAACTGTTGAACAGTGGATCAGACACAGAACCAGCTTTTAGTCACAACTGACCTTGGTTTGTTCAGTGTAGAAATGCATGGGAATTGTTAGCGGGATGAGGGCTGCTGATGTGTCCGTGGACTCACAGAAACTGACACCAGTTGATATAAAAGTGTCCAAGGCAGGCAAGGTCTGCACAGAGAAGAGAGCTTCATCCATAAGGATGCAAACAGCCATGACTGGCGCTGACATTCATACCTTACTCTGACACAACAATCCAATGACAACTGAGAGGTTCTTTCAGCCTTAAAAAGCCCATCTTGATCGTCATACATGAGGAACAGGTGAGTAATCAATAATGAGTAATCTGCTTCAGGTGAATACTTGACAAATGGGCAGAGCAACCAGGAGAGACCACCTCTGCACAAAGGTAAACAAAAATGAGAAGCACCCACACACACGCTATGAGAGAGAGAGAGAGAGAGAGAGAGAGAGAGAGAGGGAGAAAGCAAGAAGAAGCAGAGAGAAAAGAGCGAGCACAGAGGACAACTGTGTTAACAAGCAACTGAAAAGCCTGCTTTTTAACACACTTTACCTGGTGAAGTGGCTGCTGTGTGTGTTTCCTCATACTCTCAGTGAGAAAACTACTTCCTGCTTCCTCAAAAGGTCTGTCCAAAACCAAAGCCACTGCTTTGGAAAACACTCAGATCAGATGCTGAGTATGCAAAAGCTTGAGTTGGCAGATATGAAGACTTATTTCAGCCTGCCTTTTAATGTTATTTATGCAACCAGCTGGTGGCTGCTGAATAAAAACCTTTAAAATATGTGCTTGAAAAGTTTCTTGCAGATGTAAAGGACAAATTAAATCAAATATAATAATAAACTGTCCAAAAATAAATGCTTTATGATAAGGCTGAAATAAACAAACTGCTTGAAACACTCACAAGATTTTGAGAACACCACTGTTACTTTCCAGGGCAGCAGGGTGCCACCTGCTCGAGCAAAAGACCGTCCATCACCAAGAAACAGCCAATAGAGCAGCTTGACTGTGTTTGAGCCTGGAGGCTGCATCAGCAGATGGAGAACAGCTCAAAATAAACAGCAATGAAATGCACTCAGGAACTCATTTACAGCAATATACTGTTTGTTTAGCAGCATGGTGACAAACCACTGCTTTAGTCTGATCTGCCTGGGCCACAAGCAGTAGACTGAGTGGTGTAACTAGGGATATAGTACAGTACAAAGTGATGCATGTGTGATGTATTATCCACATATTGTATGTCAGTCAAACATGACTCAGTTTGACGCATTCAATATTATAGAGGAAGCCCTTTGAAAGAATTCTAACATCTCCTGATGTTCTGAGTTTGCTTTACAGACGTCCAGTGGTCTGTAAATGAGTCTGTTATTCCATCCACAGATTTATTCACATTAAGACATGTCAGCCAGATCTCCATGTACTGTAACTTTCTTCCTTGAGCTTCTTTGTGGAGCAGTGCATTACTTACTGAAGAAATTATTTAACAGCAAAGAGATAAAAACAGCACTTAGGAGATGTAAAATTACCACGAAAAAAAGCAAACCTAAAAAAATTTAAAAAGGGAGAGAGAGATGGATGAAAAGAAATGCAAAGAGAGTAAAACTGATGCATGGTGAAAATGGCAACAGAACAAGAACAGCACCACAAAACAGGCAAACACACATAACACTGTCATTTCAAAGAGACACAAAATGCCCTAAGACGACATCTCAATATTAAAATCTACTTCAAAGCAAAACACAACTACAGAAGGAGCCAAAATGGCGACTGAAAAAAAAATAGACACACAAATTAGACACAAAACTACTTCAAAAGTAACAAAAACTACTACAAAGACCAAAGCTACCTTAAAACACACAGACGCCCTCACACACGCACGCACACACACACACACACACACACACACACACACACACACACACACACACACACACACACACACACACACACACACACACACTAAATTGTTAATCATTGTTTTATGATGCTTTTTGAACCCCCAGCCACTGCTTATCAATTTCAGGGTCATGGGGGGATGGAGTCGATCCCAGCTGTCATAACACAATCTACACAACAGGGACAATCTAAATTTCAAAACTGGTGATTTTTCGCCGGTGGGCGTGGCCGTGATCCCACACTGAATTTCGATCATTCACCAGGAAATTTTTAATTGGCTCTCATTCACACCTACATAATCCAATCTGGACAAAACTTCTTCAGTATGATGAGGGTCCACCCCTGAACACATGACAATATTTTATGAAAGTCACAGCACCACCTAGTGGGAACAGGAAATGTCACTTTGAGGTACAGCTCCAAGGCAGTTGAGCAGAACCATCTCAAATTTCACCTGGAAAGCGTTAAGGAGTTGGTCTTACATTGTTTTCAAAACTGAACTTTTGCCAAAGGGCGTGACTCTGGCGGGATGGCAAATTTTGATGTTTCGCCATGATGACAAACATAGCAGTAACTCAAAGCCAGATTGTCCAATCTGCACCAAATTACAGTGCTTTGATAAGCCTCCTGTCCTGAACACATAGATATGCATATTGTCCATAAAAGTTAGAGCACAACCTAACGGGAAATGGAAATATCATAAAATACCATGTTTTATACATAGCCCCAGACTTAGAGCTACATTTCATCTAGATGAGCCCGCAATACAGTGCCAACTTCTGAGCACAGAACGGCTCGACTGCGCCACAGCTCGGCTTGAGGGTCCGATCATTGCCGCTTGCGGCTTTAACCCTCTACAGCACAGCGTTGCCCTGGGGCAACAGAAAGTTTTTTCAAGCCCCATGCCCAGTACATGTGAACTTAAATGATGCAAACCAATCAGAATGTTTTAAAAAGGATTAAATTTCAGTCCAATAACATGTTGGAGTCACTATTAAGCATGATTTGTAGGCGGGACATCCTTTTCTGACACATTGTCCAAGCAGCACATGGTGTGAGAAGACGGTAAGAATAATTGCCCTAGTAATCATTTAAAATGACATAAATCCTAAATTAAAAAAATACAGGAGTGTTTATGAAGTTGTAGAGAGGGATTTTGTCACGTTTTTTGAATTTTTTTGAATTTTGTATTTTCAGAAATTCCGTTTTTCATTTCGTTGTGCAGTAAGGGGTACTTCTAGAGGGAGACTTATAGTCTTGGGTTTAGGGCAACTTAGGTAAATTAAGGTAACCCAAACACTCAAAAAAAGTTGTACCACTGCCTTTACTTTGATATACATGGCAGTGGTGACGTGCTGGCTGCTTTACACACTGGACTGCACTGAGAATGGGATGACAAAAAGTGACCACATGCACGTGTATGGATTCAAATCCCAAACTGCACAAAGTGTGTGCAATTCTGTGCAAAGTCTGTCCAAATCAAAAATAGAAAAGCAAGAGAGGGCAAACCAGAGGTGGAATATCTCAAAAGTATGAGAAGAAGAGGAAGTAGCAGGGGCCCATGGCCCCATTCCTAATCATGATATCTATCCGCTTGGACAGTTCATCACAATGGCCAACAATATGTGAGAACAAATAATAATGAATTAGACTCATATAGCACTTTTCAAGATATTCAAAGATGCTTTACAATTTCATGCACTATTCATTCACACCTCAATCATACTTGGTGGATGAAGGCTACATTAGTAGCCTTCCACCACCGTGCTTCCAATTTGCTGTAGGTGGAAATTGGAAGCACGGCTGCCAATTTAGTGCCAATTTGTACCTACGGCCTCTCCAACCACACCACACTACACAACCACATTGACACTTAGGCAATGTGGGTTAAGTGTCTTCACAGCATGTGCTCAGATGGGCACTCGAACCAGTCATCCTCTGGTTGCGAGGTGAGCACCTATCACTGCCAATCTCAGTGTACAAAGAAAGATGGAGAGTTCCTGGGTGCAAAGGAACACCAAAAGCAATGTGTATAAAATGCAATGTGCACAGCATACAAGAACTGTTTTGTGAAGTTTCACACACAGAATGACAGCAATGTCTCACAACATGAGTATCAACATGGCATGACAATGGGCCATACAAACCTGAGCCTATATGTTTCAAGGGTTTTTTAGTTCTTTGTTTCATCATTTGTTGACATTTTTGGAAACACTTCTGGTGTTTTTATTTTTCTGTAACACTTGCCTTATGATCTATGAGTTAATAATTTTCTCTGTAGTTTTATACCATTGTTGCGCAACGTTGCCCCTAGGCAATGAAAAAATATCTTGGGGAGGGGGGGTCTGAAATATAAAAAAAATAGTTTGGGCAATTAAATGGCCCAAAGTGAATCAGTAAATGATGTCAAAAAATTTTCAGCATGTACCATCACAATGTGTGCAGTAGAGGGTTAATTTGTCTTGCTTCTTTTAATGCACAGCACTAGTCCAGCACACACTCACATTGTCATGGACTCAGCTGGCCTCTCTCTCACTCTGTGTCTCCCATTCTGTTTATGTTCACTAACCAGTCCCTGTGTTGTAGAGGTAGTCCTCCTCCATATCTCAGTTGCTAGGCACCTAGGCTGGTCCCCGCAGCTGATGATGGTTTGGGTGATCATCTGTCCTACTTAAGAGTAGGAAGACCTACACTCGATGTCGGATTGTTACTTACCTCCCAGAAAATGGAACCCTTGAGTACATGCCTGAGAGTAAGTGAACGCGAAGAGCAAAAGAAGAGAGGTCCAATCACTGATTTTGAGGAGAGTCCAACCTGCCACCTTCCCCTGCTATCACTATTCATTGTCTTGTGCACTGTAAATAAATTCACTTAAAGCGATTCTAACAAGTCTGCATTTTGAAAATCTGCGACATAGCGGCGTTATATTCATTTTATTATTTTTATATATTTTAAGGCTTTATAAGCCTTTCCCACACTCCTATAAAACCTTCCCACACTCTTATAAACACTTTATATGCTCTTAAATATGAAAATTTCACAAAAACACAACACCTTAGAGCTACACTGTATGCGGTGATCAAACTTTGATGTGAAGTGGACAAGGAGAGATGCTGAACGTATGGGCACAGTGCGATAGAGCCAACAGACCAATGCTACGGTCACTGAGCCAGTCGGCGCTCAGGATACAGAACACAATGCTGTGATTGGTTATCTTCCATCAGCCAATAGTGTGCCGTGTAGATCTCACATTGGCAAACTTGCGCAAATGGTAGTGGCATACAGTACTGTGTTTCCATTGTGTACAGTATGGTATGTTATGTTATAGCGAAAACTGCACAATACAGAATTCGATTTTTTTTTTTTTTTTATAAAACGTGATACATAAGTGAACCGCGGTACAGCTAAGGATGACTGTACTTATGTAGAGCCCTACAGGACTCACTATAGGTGTTGGGGGCAGGCTGGAATGGTGGTGGGAAGTCACATCACTGGACGGGCTGCTTGCATTACTGTGCATCAGCCCCCACCTCACATTCAGCTACCCCACAAGCCTTCCATTTTAATGCAACTTACTAATCCCTTTACACAACTAGGTGGGGCTCACACTTAAAAAAATCTAATTAGACAATTGGAAAATAATAAATTATAATCTGGAAATTGGGAGATAGACTTGAATAAGGATTTTGTATATACAATGTATAACTATTAAAAAAAAACAAGCCTGGATGGTATGAGTGATGTTCACTACAATTGGGGTTGCGCGACTTGTGGGCCAGTCCACACTTCAGCGCCCCACATCTCTCCTCCTCGGCTCCTGCTGTCTCTCTCCTCACCCCAGTGCCTATAGGGTTTGGTCATCTGAATTATTGTATGAGTAGTGTACTTGAGGAAAGATTTAAAAATAAATACTAAAATCACTAAAAAACATGTAACTACTGAAAAGTTTGGCAAGGTAAGTTTTGAAAGTTGCTGAAATTAATATTTCTTATCTTAAATTGAATGTGAGCCAAGTATACCACCCAATAACTACCTTTGATGCACGAGTTGGACAAATTATTTTGGATGTTTTATTTGTTTTCTTAGCTATGTAAAAGAAAATTATAAAACAATGCAATCTTTGAAGCTTAAACTTCAAGTCATATATTGAGAACCAATGAGGTTTTTCAATTATTCCAACCAATTTGGAATATTGAAACTGTGACCTGAAGCTGTTTAGGGTGAAGGCAAAGAGTGAGAGCCAATGGAGGCAAAATGCAGAGCAGGGTGTTTTTTGTTTTTTTTGTTTGTTTTTTTTAACCTTGGATTGCCCTAATTATACAGAGCATTGATTTTATAATGCTTCCACAGACTGATTAGAAAAGTCCTGCACCTCCTCTAAGGAAGGAAGGCTTTGCTTTCTGGTTTCTTCCTCACCACTGTACTTTGCACTGCTGCTTCCTTCATCTTTAATTGTACCAGTTTCTTTTCTTTTTATTGTATCCTTAAGTTTCCCATCACTTTTTAAAATTGACTGCCCATTGCTTTTATTTACAGTGGTTCTCTTTATGATTTCTTCTCTAGTAATTCCTTATTGCACCGTTTTTCCTAAAGTGAGACCATTAAAATGTGCATGTTTTAGCCACTTAACATCCACCATGTAATCGGTAACTCAGCTACGGTTAGCGTCATGGTTGGGTTTTGTTTTAACCACATGCTAAAGCCTTTATGACACAAAGAGACAAAATCTTATATAAAAAGGGATCGCCACCTTATTGTGATGGAGAGTTTATGTGTCCCGGTGATCCCAGGCGCAATATCGTCCAGGGGCTTTTGCCCCCTGATAGAGTCTCCCAAAGCAAATGGGTCCTTGTGAGGGGCCAGACAATTCAAATGACCGTGAGCCAAGTGGCAGAAGGCTTCTGCCATCTTGGTCTCAGAATCTCATCTCTGCTTTTTGCAAATGATACAGCCCTGTGGGCTCCATTGGGTGGTAGCCTCCAGCTCGCACTGGAATTGTTCACAGCTGAATGTGAAGAGGCTGGTATGAGAATGAGCACCTCTACGTCTGAGGCCATGGTCCTCGGCTGTAAAAGGATGGAGTGTCCACTTCGGCTCAGGGACGAGTATCTCGAGGTCTTGTTCCCAAGTGATGGGAAAAAGGAGCATGAGATAGATAGACAGATTCAATTCAATTCAATTCAATTCAATTCAATTCAATTTATATATGCCCAATTCACAACAACCAGTCACCTCAAGGCACTTTATATTGTAAGTTAAAGACCCTACAATAATACAGAGAAAACCCAACAGTCAAAATGACCCCCTATGAGCAAGCATTGGCAACAATGAGAAGGAAAAACTCCCTTTTAACAGGAAGAAAACTCCGGCAGAACCAGGCTCAGGGAGGGGCAGTCATCTGACATGACCGGTTCAGGCTGAGGGAGTGAAACAGGACAAAAGACATGCTGTGGAAGAGAGCCAGAGATTAATAGTAACTAAAGATTTCATGCAGAGTGATGTATAAACAGAGTGAAAAAATGTGAATGAATAAATAATAGTCCATGCATCATGGGAACCCCCAGCAACATAGACCTATTGCAGCATAACGTTCTCAAAAAAGAAAGTTTTAAGCCTCATCTTAAAAATAGAGAGACTGTCTGTCTCCCAAATCCAAGCTGGGAGCTGGTTGCACAGAAAAGCTGGGCCTGAAAAATGAAGCTAAGAAAATGAAAATGAAAATAAAGGTAAGAAAAGTATCAAATTTCATGCATTGCATTTCATGCAATAAAATGCAAATTCATCATTTAAAAATCATACAATGTGATTTTCTGGATTTTTTCTTTTAGATTCTGTCTCCCACATTTGAAGTACAATTCAAATGTAGGAGACAAATCAAATTTGGGAGACAAATGTTGCAAAATCGGCAGTGTATCAAATACTAATTTTCTTATACTTATTTTCCTCACTGCACTGCAAATACCGTTACTGTTAATGTAGGCTGAGGAGTAACTAAAAATTTGACAAACAGAGCAAAAACGGGTGGGAGGGACAGATGAAGACATGCTGTTTGTGACTCTGTGAAGAGCTAAGCTAACAGCTACGCTAATCTAGCAAGCCCCTAAAAACACAATAAGTGAATACTGTGAATAGAATTTGTAGGTGATTCAGTGAGAGTGTGCTTTGGATGTGAAGCACATGAATATTACACTGTGAAAAAAGTTGTTATCTAGAGATTTATAATTAATCAAGCTACACAGGTTAAGCTATGCAAAAACACCATTGTGCTCTGTAAAAGGAACAGGAATTGATACGATAATACAGTTTGCACCAACACCAAGTGAGAGTGCCACCAAAAATGTGAGACACATCAGTATTGCCAGAAGGTTTGCTGTACCACAGTCTCAAGAGCATGGAAGAGATTCCAGGAGACAGGCAGATACTCTAGGAGAGCTGGAACGTAGAAGGTCCTTAACCCATCAGCAGAACCACTATCTGCTCCTTTATGCAAGAAGGAACAGGATGAGCACTGCCAGAGCTCTACAAAATGACCTCCAGTAGGCCACTGGTGTGAATGTCTCTGGCCAAGCAATCAGAACCAGATTTCATGAGGGTGGCCTCAGAGCCCAGCATCCTCCAGGGGGCCCTATGCTCATTGCCCAGTACCCTGGAGCATTTGGCATAGAATACCAGAATTGGCAGGTCCACCACTAGTGCGCTGCGATGAGAGCAGGTTCACCCTGAACACGTGTGATAGATGTAAAAGGGTCTGTAGAAACCATGGATTATACTGCCTGCAACCTTGCTCAGCATTACTGTAAGAACCTGCACTGTTGCAGTGGCTCCTGAGTTCCTCCTGGTGCACGGCAACTGTTAGTAATATTATAACAAAGTAGAAGTGATTGGGAATGACAGCAATACAACCACAAAGTGGTAGGCCATGTAAAATGACAGAATGGGATCAGTAGATGCTGAGGTGCATAGTGCACAGAGGTCACCAATTTTGTGCAGAGTCAGTCACTACAGATCTCCGAACTTCATGTGGTCTTCAGATAAGCCCAAGAACAGTCCATATATGTGTTTCCATGGCTGAACAGCTGCAGCCAAGCCTTGCAAGGTCCATAAAGACATCTATGAGTGAGTTTAATGTGGAAGAACTTCATTGGCCTGCACAGAGTCCTGACCTCAATCCGATAGAACACCGTTGGAATCAATTGCAGCTGAGATTGCGAGCCAAGCCTTCTTGTCCAAAATCAGTGTCTGACCTCACAAATGTGCTTCTGAATGGATGCTCAAAAATTCCCATAAATTCAATTCAATTCAATTTTATTTATATAGCGCCAAATCACAACAAACAGTCGCCTCAAGGCGCTTTGTATTGTGGGTAAAGACCCTATAATAATACAGAGAAAACCCAACAGTCAAAACGACCCCCTATGAGCAGCACTTGGCGACAGTGGAAAGGAAAAACTCAGTTTTAACAGGAAGAAACCTCCAGCAGAACCAGGCTCAGTCATCTGCTGCGACCGGTTGGGCTGAGGGGAGAGAAAGACATCCTGTGGAAGAGAGCCAGAGATTAATATCAATTAATGATTAAATGCAGAGTGGAGTATAAACAAAGTAAATAAAGTGAATGAAAAGAAACAGTCTATTATGGGAACCCCCCAGCAGCCTAGGGCTATAGCAGCATAACTAAGGGATGGTTCAGGGTCACCTGATCCAGCCCTAACTATAGGCTTGATCAAAAAGGGAAGTTTTAAGCCTAATCTTAAAAATAGAGAGGGTGTCTCTCTCCCGAATCCAAGCTGGTAGCTGGTTCCAAAGAGGCGCCTGAAAGCTGAAGGCTCTGCCTCCCATTCTACTTTTAAGTATCCTAGGAACCACAAGTAAGCCAGCAGTCTGAGAGCGAAGTGCTCTATTGGGGTGATATGGTACTATGAGGTCTTTGAGATAAGATGGGGCCTGATTATTCAAGACCTTGTATGTGAGGAGAAGGATTTTAAATTCTATTCTAGATTTAACAGGGAGCCAATGAAGAGAAGCCAATATCTGCTCTCTCTTTCTAGTCCCTATCAGTACTCTAGCTGCAGCATTTTGGATCAGCTGAAGGCTTTTCAGGGAGCTTTTAAGACAGCCTGATAATAATGAATTACAATAGTCCACCCTAAAAGTAATAAATGCATGAATTAGCTTTTCAGCATCACTCTGAGAAAGGATGTTTCTAATTTTAGAAATATTGCACAAATGCAAAAAAGCGGTCCTACATATTTGTTTAATATGTGCATTGAAGGACATATCCTGGTCAAAAATGACTCCAAGATTTCTCACAGTTTTACTGGAGGCCAAAGTAATGCCATCCAGAGTAAGTATCTGGTTTAACACCATGTTTCTAAGATTTGTGGGGCCAAGTATATATATATATATATATATATATATATATATATATATATATATATATATATATATGAGAAATAGAGAGCAAGAGCACCTTCTGCATGTGGTTGAATGGGAGATTTGCATCATGGAGGTCCACCTAACTAATCTGCAAAAACTGTGTGACGCTATCATGTCAATATGGACCAAAATTTCTGAGGAATATTTCCAGCACCTTGAATGGTTGTTTCACTGACAACCTTCTCTTTTGTGTATTAAACCTCTCCAGTGATTTACATGCACACACGCTCTTTCCACTCTCTCATCGTAGTGTCTTTACCTGCTGATGTCACCGGTACCAAGCCCAGTATCACTCTTTGTTCCAATAAAAGTAGTTTAACACCCTTTCTTGGTTCCACAACACTGGGCGCCACTCAAGCAAACACTGTTAGTGCTGACAGTGGAGCGATGTCTTCCTCATTGAATACCTATGAAGTCCTCTAGATGTCCATTAATGATAGATTCTATAGGTAATAAAAACAGGGCCAACCTACCACTAATCCATAAAGGATTGCTGGGTGGGACCTGACATGGATCCAAAAATCTGTCTCTGGCATGCGCCACACACACCTCACACAGTTGCACACAAGCCAGCACATTTGCACACACATGCACATAAAAACAAAGTTCTCACTCATCCCACTGTGTTTAATCTCTCTAAGTGTTTTTCAGCTCCTTTCCATCTTCCTCTCTCTCCTTTTGAGCCACACCTCACCCTTCTGGATGTTACCACTCATACTGCCATCAGCTCCTCCCTCAAAGGGACGCCGACACCCGCTGCTCTGTAATGCCTCTGTCTTCTCTCTGTCATAAATCCTTCCCCCATATTGCTGATGCTGGTGTCTGGGTTAAAAGATATGGCTGTACAGTACACCAAATCACTTATCAGATTAGATTAGTTTATTTGTTTTCTAATGAAGCACCAAACATTCACACACTGTATTAATATTTGGGTGTTCGTGTTCTATGATCTGTCCTCTCCCCGTGTGTGTACTAAAAATGGCATTAAATCTATTTAAATGAGCCTTTTTTGTAGCGAAAAACTTCAGCTATTTCTTTTTGAAGCATAAAAAGTGAGGGATAGTTTGGTGATTCTGTCTGAATTGTTTGTAATTTTAATACTAGTTCAGATTGAGGAAAACAATGACTGATTGTTACCATCTACATCTGGTTCACTTCCTGTTCTCACTGTCTTGGTACTAGAGATGTTAAAAGAGGTGGATACAGTGCAGCCCTGCTGCTTTCCCCAAGCACCAGATGTCCACAAACATCGTACATATAAACTGAGGACTATTATCAGTGGCATCCCCCACCTTCACTTTTCAACCAACTTTAGATTCAAAGGGGCATTTTTCCAACAATTTGACGTGACCTTTCACTTTTGAAACAAACCAGTGTATTTAAACATCAGAAAATGCTCATTGTCAGTATTTTTTGAACATTTTTATTTTCAATGATGCAGTAAAGAAAAAAATCCCTTTGTCTCCAAAAACATTTCCCCAAATGCCAGAATCAGAGAAGAGATGCCTGTGAATTTACAAGACATGCAGGTACAGGCTCCAAAAGTAGAAGTGGAAAAATGGCAAAAGAGATGATACACAATTAAAAGATAACATTTATCATATTAATGATAAGCCAATACTTCCCAGATCCCTTTTTAAAACTGTAGCATTATTGAGTCATGGGCCTTGGGATGGTACAGATGATAAATAAACACTTTTATACTAAAGGCTTTAATAATTACTCAAAAGATTTTTGTAGAGCATGTATAACCTGCTGTAAGAATAACCCACAGGGTAATATGAGACCAAGAAGGGAAAATTTTCCAACACCGTGTTACCCTTTTCATTTCCTTCATATGGACTTCATAGAACTGAATCAATGTAGGGCTTATAAGTACTGTTTAGTACTTGTAGACCCTTTTACAAAATGGGTTGAAATTATTCCATCGGCAAAAGCAGATGCACTGACAGTTGCAAAAGCCTTATGTAAGACCATAATTCCTAATTATGGCATTCCAGAGAAGGCAGAAGAGAGCTGCGATTTGAGCAATTGGATGAGGAAACTTAAAGTAAACAATTGATGCTAATAAACTGCCAGAGGCATCCTCTCTCTCTCCACAGGTGCTACTGTGGAGAGAGAGATGGCGCCACTGTGTATGGGCTGCCGTCAGCTGTTCTGTGTATTGTTTGCTGTCGCTCTGTTCCTGGTAGTCATCTGCCCAGATGTCTCCGCTTTGATCACCTACGATCGGCAGACACTTCTAAACCTCCAGTTTGTTTTGGTACCAGCATATACTGTAAAGAAAAACTCAACGATTTTTCCTCCACACCTATCGGATGTACCTGAGAATTTGCGCCGGCTGCCCAGCGCTCCGGTCCCCAACAAACGCCAGAGGAGACGCGGAAAGCGGGGAGGTATCGCGGTGCGGGTCAAAACTTACCTGAGACTCCTAGGTTTGTCTGTTCATTACCCCCTGGATGGTGGTCTTTGCCTCAAGGCTGTTGGGCTGCCTGTGGATTTCGGGCGTCGCTGGATCAGGCCGATTGTCCCACCTGTCATCCTGGAGACTCGGCGTCCCTCGTCCTGGCGCAGGATGCGGGATCGTGGAGGCGGCGTAAACCATGCTAACCTTCGCCTGTTGAAGCGGGCCCCGGCCTCAGCTAACAAGGATCTGGACATCCGAATGGCCCTACTAAATGCTAGATTGTTAGCCAACAAAACTTTCCTTCTCAATGACTTTTTCATCGCACAGCAGTTGGATTTTATGTTTGTGACTGAGACGTGGCTTCATGCTGGTGAGTCTGCACCTTTTTCCGAACTTTTACCTCCCGGCTGTTCTTTCTTCAGCTCCCCGCGGATCTCTGGAAAAGGTGGAGGACTTGCTTCAATATTTAAATGCAGTTTTCGCTGTACGCCAGCTTTGAACTGCAGCTGTTGGAGATAAACTCTTCCCCCTCGGTGCTCTGCGCGGTGATTTACCGACCACCGAAGTGCACGAAGGACTTCATTGGTGACTTTGCTGACTTGCTGACGGGTCTCATACTAAAATATGACCGTATTTTAATTGTTGGCGACTTTAATATTCATGTGTGTTGTGAGAGTGGTCCACTGGTTAAAGAATTTGCCTCGCTTATTGACTCTTTTAACTTAACACAACTCGTGTGTGGTCCCACTCATGAAAAAGGTCACACACTGGATCTGGTGTTGTCCTATGGACTTAGAGTCTGCATCACAGGGATACGTGACTGTGGTATATCGGACCATTTTCCTGTTTTATTTACAGCAGCGCTCCCCAGCTCTGGGATAAATAGAGTATCCTCTACACGTCGTGTGCGCTTGGTTAACTCTTCATGCGCTGCTGATTTTGCAACTGCTTTTAAAAACTCTGACTTAAGCAATTTGGATTTTTGCTTGAGCCTGAATACCGAGGACTTCACTAACTCTTTTATATCTACTTGTACTGCTGTACTGGACTGTATTGCCCCTTTTACAACCAAACGCACCAAACCTTCCTCCCAGCCCTGGCTGGATGAGACAACCCGCGCTCTCAGACGTGAGTGCAGACGCGCTGAGAGAAAGTGGAAGAAGGATAAGCTCCATGTCTCCTTAGAGATCCTGCGTAACTGTTTATTGAAATACCAGAAAGCAGTAAAATATGCAAAGTCTGCTTATTTCTCTAACATTGTTTCAAGTAACAGTCACAGGCCTCATTTTCTTTTTAATGTTTTTAATTCACTAGCTGATCCCTGCTGTAATGTAAACCAAGCCAAGGTCTGTCCTGCACTGTGCGAAAACTTTAAGAAATTTTTTGTGGAAAAAATTTCTGCCCTCAGGCCTTCATCACCTCAGGCTGAAACAGACTCATCTGCACCTCCTCCCAGCAGAGCTGTCTTTGAGCAGTTTGAGCCAGTCACACTCTCCACACTAAAGGAGGTGATTCAAAATATGAGACATGTAAACTCTCCCACAGACTGTGTTCCATCTCGCCTTTTTAGAGAGGCTTTTGATTCAGTGGGACCAACTATACTGGCTCTAATTAACAGTTCTCTTGCATCTGGTTGTGTTCCAGCTGCCTTTAAACATGCAGTTGTACAGCCTCTAATCAAGAAGAAGAACCTTGACCCTGATGTTCTTTCAAATTACAGACCAATTTCTAAATTACCATTTTTATCCAAGGTTCTTGAAAAAGTTGTTTTTAAGCAACTTCAAGCATTTTTAAGTGAACATGGAATGTGGGAAAAGTTTCAGTCAGGTTTTAGAATGCGTCACAGCACAGAGACGGCTCTTTTACGAGTTTTTAACGATCTGCTTTTAACTGTGGACTCTGGTAGTCCTGCAGTTTTAGTACTTCTAGATCTGTCAGCTGCCTTTGACACTGTGGACCACGAGATCCTTCTATCCCGCCTAGAACATGAAATTGGCATTAAAGGCACGGTTCTGACTTGGTTCAGATCTTATCTTACTGATAGAAGTTTCTCTGTCCATCTAGGAAACTGTTTTTCTACCACAGCAAAGCTTTCTTGTGGAGTGCCTCAGGGGTCCATTCTGGGCCCAATTCTTTTCTCATTGTATATGTTGCCTCTAGGGTCGATTTTTAGGAAACATAATATTTGTTTCCACTGTTTTGCTGACGACATCCAGGTGTATATGCCCATCAAACTGAACAGCAGAGATCCATGGGAACCCCTGCTGAACTGTCTAAGTGACATCAAGTCCTGGATGAGAAACAATTTCCTAAATCTTAATGAAAGCAAAACCGAGGTCATATGCTTTAGTAAATTTGACCCCTCAAGCTACTCCTCTGGCACTCCGAGTCATTTGGCTCCTCACTGTCGTGATGCTGTGAAAAATCTGGGTGTCATTTTAGATAGTAGTTTTAAAATGGAGAAGCAAGTAAGTGCTGTTACCAAAATCAGTTTTTACCAACTCAGAGTTATTGCCAAGGTAAAACCTTATCTCCCACAGCAGGACCTGGAAAAAGTTATTCATGCTTTTATTACTTCCCGCCTGGACTACCGTAATTCTCTGTACTTTGGCATAGATCAATCATCTGTGCGCCGTCTGCAGGTAGTCCAGAATGCGGCAGCTCGTCTTTTAACCGGTTTAAAAAAGCATGAACACATTACCCCAGTCCTGTCATCCCTTCACTGGCTCCCTGTCCGTTTTAGAATCGATTTTAAGATTTTATTGCTTACTTTTAAAGCCTTAAACGGACTGGCACCTTTGTATCTGTCTGAGCTGCTTCACTGTCACACCCCTGTAAGAGCTCTGAGGTCATCGAACCAGCTGCTCTTACAGAGGCCTAAAACTAGACTAAAACAGAGAGGTGATCGAGCTTTTGCAGCAGCAGCACCAAAGCTATGGAAAGATCTACCTCTCCATATCCGCACAGCTCAGACGATACACACATTTAAATCTCTATTAAAAACACATTTCTTTTCCTTGGCATTTGGCTGCAGTGCTACCTCCTTTTAGATGATTGTTTTATGGTATTTTTATGGTACTTGTTTTAAACGTTTTAATTTTTAATTTTCTTATGTTATTTATTGTTCTTAATGTTTTTATTTATTTATTTTTATTTTATTATTTTATTTATTTATTTATATATTTTTATTTTTATTTAGTATAGTCCTTGGGGTTACAGATCTTGTACAGCACTTTGGTCAACGTCGTTGTTTTAAATGTGCTTTATAAATAAACTTGACTTGACTTGACTTGACTGATACAGCCAGGAGACTGGGTGCTGGTTAAGGTCATCAAACGGAAGTGCTGGTTGAACCTGAGGTGAGACGGCCCATACCAAGCTCTACTGACCACACCAACAGCAGTGAAAGATGAAAGATCTACGTGGATACATCTGAGTCACTGCAAGAAGGTGGAGCCACTTACTTCGGAGTAAAGGTGGAAGTCTGGTTACAAAGGGGGAAATTCCTTGTAGTGTTTTTTTCGTCTCAACCCAGTAAAGAAAACAACTGAACCTTACTCCTTTTAGAATGGTGCCCTTCTCCAGCTTCACAATTATTTTCAGCGTACGTGTCCCTTCCCCCAGATTGGGGAGGCCTGTGTAGTGTTGCATATGTGTCAGATCATGTCTTTTTCATGCAGTACCAGGCCAGTCATCCACATTATAGGACCAAGCGACAGGCTGGAGAGTGGCTCACAAGCCATTCAGAAGTCGCAGATGAGTTCCGGATCTGGGGAGCAAAGATTGCCCAGTCTATCTTTCCATAGATTGGACTGGGATTTGTCCGTGACCAAGTGGAGATAAATTGCTATGCACTCTTACGTCTGGTAAATACAACCATAGCTCTAGGACAAGGAACTTTAAAAGAGTTAAGTTCACTCAGAGTAATGGTAATGCAAAACAGAATAGTATTAGATCTTTTGACAGCTTCTCTTGGTAAGACATATTGTACTTACATCCCAGATGAAGACAATGCAGGGGGAGCCATAAGGGAGGCGCTCGACAGACTGACTGACTTACAGTCTATGATAATGAAGGTTTTTACAAGTTTTGCCGTTGCATACCTGCAGCTTCAGATGGTCGACCAAGGTACTGTGGTGACCGAAGCAGTTTTGTAAGTACGTACGTCTCTGGCAATAGATGAAACCTATGCTGAAAATGTGTCAGCAAGTGGTGTTGAGTGGAGATAATGTGCCAGTGAAGCTATGATAAACAGGAGGGAACTGTTGGAATTGTATGAAACTTTATTTTGGTTGCTATGAATTATCATATCTTCTGTTTTTATAAGTTGATTGATTTGTTTTCTATGTTATATTGTTGTTTCTTTTACCCTGATGGGGATTCCACACACGCGCACACGCGCACACACACACACACACACACACATACATGTGTGCCACGTATACCATATGTTGTAACCTGAGCCTTGTGTAAACACGTGATTTGACTAGGTGAGCACCTGAAATAAAACAGCTGCGAAGGAGGCCGTCCCTCGGAGATCTTTTCCTCTTTGTTCAGAGAGAGCTCAGAGGACGGTTTCCCCTTGCTGCAAGAAAGATAAGAGTTGTGTGTTTTGTTCCATGTTTTATAAAATGATCTGAACCTATCAGACCTCTTACTACTTCGCCTTAGAATCTTTGCATTGATGTCGGCACCATCAACCTTCTCAACCAATCCAACATAGTTGTAGGATTTGGTTTTGCCTGCAAAGTTTACAATTACAAAATCCCCAGCAGACAAATCCTTGTCAGTATAATCATCATCATCATTCTGGACATCTGAACTCTCATAGTGAGTCTTGTCGTTAAGTGGGATGGAAATGTGACTCTATTCTGAGCTGCTGGAGAAAACCATTTTCTTTTTTGGTTGTACACTTAAAGAGTCCCTCTCTTCTTATTTTCATTCCTTTTCTGTCATGGCCGGGGAGGAAATGGGCGAGGAAGGGCCAACACGAGGGACTCCAGAGAGTGGCATAACTTAAAGGTATTTATTTAGATGGGGAAAACCAAATACCAAACCCTTGGAAGGGAGACGAAGGGAAGACGCGGGGAAAATAGGAACACGCAGGCACAATAACGTCAACGAGGCGACGAAGAACAAATGAAAACTGAGGGCTTAAATACACAATGGGTAATCAGGGCAAGAGGAAACAACAGGGCACAGCAGGTGAGGCAAATGAAACTAATAACACAGGGGGAAGCAAAACTAGACACAAAGCACAGGGGAATCACACTGGCAAACTAAAACAGGAAGTGATAAACCAAGGAACACGCAGACGAGTCACAACACTGGGAACAAGACATCAAACATACTGGGAGGACAAACTCAGGAAATAAACTATAAACACAAAACGCTGTGCCAACGGCCCAGGACGTGACATTTTCTCCTTTTCACCCATTTCATTTTCTCTGTCATGTGTCCTCCAGGCCATCTTCTGCTTCATCATAGTCCATCATGAGTTTAGTTTGATTTGATTCTTTGAGAGCCCTTTTCTCCTGCCTTTCATTCTTTTTCTTTTCAGACATTTTATCTTCCTTTTCTTTTTGTGCCTTCTCCAGCTCTATCTTCTCAAGTGTGTCGGTCATGATTTTTGATTTTACTTTCTTTCTTCTCATTATGGGTCTTCTTGCTGTGGCTTTTGGCAAGGGAAGTATGGCTTCTGAAGATACATAACCCAAATGGACAGAAGAACCAGTTTTGTCACTTGCTGATTGCTTGGGATTTGGTTCTGGAAGAGGGGGTGGCTGTAGCTCAGTAGGTAGAGCAGGTCACCTACTGCTCAGAAGGTCAAGGGTTCAATTCCTGGCTACTCCAGGCTACATGCCAACGTATACTTGGGCAAGGTACTTAACCCCAAGTTGCTCTCTGACGCAACCGTCGGAGTATGAATGTGTGTGAATGTTAGATAATTAAAGCACTTAGCTTAGTTAATATGGAAGTGCTTGTATGCATGGGTAAATGTAAAACGTGTTGTATAAGCGCTTTGAGTGCTCTGACTGAGTAGAAAAGAGCTAGTCCATTTACCATTTACTTGGGTCTGGACCTGCTTTAAGACCTGTGGCATGGGTTGGCTCCTCATGTGATGGTCTGGGCAGATTGGCAGCAGCATTGGTGGAGGTCTTTTCTGGGTTTGGCCTGTCTGTTAGCATTAATGGGGCATAAAATTCATCTGGGAAGATATCCCTGTTGAAATAAAAAATATATTTAAAATATTCATGCCACTGGCACAACTTAACCCAGGCCCTCTGGCACAAATCACCCCAACCCCAACATTTTGGAAAAAATGCATCATCCAGCAGTTTTGACCTAACATAATGCTAGCTGTATAGACTCATAGTGTAGCTTACCAAAGCATTAAAACATCTGTAAAATGTTCTCAAACTTGTCTATAACTGTTCAGACACAACAATTAAAAAACCTTGATCATAGAAATTTTACTTTGTAAGGCTAAAAAAAATTTTTTGAAGTTAAATGTGCTTACCTCTTATGCAATGAGGCTCTCTTCTTTGCAGGATGAGTAAAATGGCTGACTCTTCAAAAATGTGTGGTCACATGACAAATTTCTTCTATGGTTCCCTAGAAAAAGGGGTGACACAACTTCCCCGCTGGCACAAATCACCCCACTTTCCCCTAATGAAACTATGAGTGCGACACCTCAGTGCTGCAGCCAGCATGTTTCATAAGGCACGACTTTTACTTTGAAAGCAAACAATCTCCATTTCTGGTTTGTGTCACACAAGAACACTTCTCACTTGAAGGGGAACTATAACATGTTCCCTTATTTTTTGTCATATAGTTTTACAGTAGTGGATGTTGACTGCAAATTTATCCAAAAATTCATATAATGATGTCAGCATATGTTCTACAGTCCTACATTTTTATACGCTTAGCACTGTATGACGTCAACAGTGCCTATCAAGACCACCATGAGATAAATAAGGATTACTTGAACTGTGAATCACACAAAGATGCTATTGGTACTATCTTATTTGAGAATCATGGGATGGTTTTATGGTTGTATTGCCATGCATCAATTTTGAAATGATTACATTAAAAACCTGCATTTCTTTTATTTTGTCACAAATCTCCTTTACAGGCTGTCTGACATCCATCCCAGTTTTTGGTGGATTCCCTTTGCCCCCTCCCTCATTTTTCTAACCCCCTCCTTGGAGGGATGTGAGCAGGTATCTGCCACTTTCAGATGGATAATGGGGATGGATGGGACATTGCAAAGAGTGATATGGTGCGACCAAAGGGTGTAGCAGGAAAATTGATGTGTCGTCAAAAACGGACTTGTGAATAGCAGACAAAGAAATTCCACCGAGCCCAGGCAACATGTCTGCAGCCAGAGGGAGAGAAGGCATCTATCATGAACATGGAAACCTGACATGACAGGATTCACCCAGCTATGCTCTACACAGGTTAAAATTACAAATAGGTTGTCCTGCTTGCTCAGACTCAGAAAAGCTCATTTGTGGATATTTTCCTCTTTTCACTGGAGAGATTTGAATCTGGTTTTCCCTTTTCTGTACTTCTTTATGTAAGTTTACACATTTTTTTTGCTTTCTTTATCTTTTTTCTTTGCTTTTCAGCACTGATTTCCCTTTTGTGGAAATCTCTCTTCCTCCAAAACCAGAAATTTCTCCTCCTTTTTTCAGTTACAAGATTATGAGTTTTCATCACTCTGGTCTCATATCTAAAGATTCCTGTTTGTGTACACAAAGCTACATTTTTTCAGAAAAAGAGAGCTCAAGTTACTCATGAAAAGGGGGGTCGGGGGATTCATATCCATGTACATTCAGTTCAATTTAATTCAATTCAATTCAATTTTATTTGTATAGCGCCAAATCACAACAAACAGTCGCCCCAAGGCACTTTGTATTGTGGGTAAAAACCCTACAATAATACAGAGAAAACCCAACAGTCAAAACGACCCCTATGAGCAAGCACTTGGGAAAAACTCCCTTTTAACAGGAAGAAACCTCCGGCAGAACCAGGCTCAGGGAGGGGCAGTCATCTGCCGAGACCGGTTGGGCTGAGGGGAGAAAAAAGACATGCTGTGGAAGAGAGCCAGAGATTAATATCAATTAATTATTAAATGCAGAGTGGAGTATAAACAAAGTAAATAAGGTGAATGAAATGAAACAGTGAATTATGGGAACCCCCCAGCAGCCTAGTCCTACTGCAGCATAACTAAGGGGTGGTTCAGGGTCACCTGATCCAGCCCTAACTAGAATAGAATAGAATAGAATAGAATAGAATAGAATAGAATGCCTTTATTGTCATTATACAGGATGTACAATGAGATTGGAGGGCCACTCCTGTTCAGTGCCATGTAACAGAAAATCAAACTCTCTAAAATAAAAATATTATAAAAATATTATAATCTAGTATAATCAATATAATCAAGAGATATACAGAAATAAACAATGTGTAAAATATACAAAAAATAGAATGTATAAAAATATATACATACATTGGTGCATCTGTACATTGTAAGAAAAGTAAATATGTGTATACATATAATAATGAAGATGATGAATATTGCACTTGGTGAATGAATATTGCACTAGTGAATGAATACTGGATATTACACAATATAGGAGTGATAGATATTGTTCAGTATGAATAATCTAATATTGCACAGAGATGTGGGTGTTGCACAGTTACAGCGGGTGAGTGTGTGAGTTCAGGGTGGTGATTGCTCTGGCAAAGAAACTGTTCTTGAGTTTGTTCTGGCTTTGATGCACCTGTAGCGCCTGCCAGAGGGCAGCAGGTCAAACAGGTCAAAGCCAGGGTGTGAGCTGTCCTTGATGATGTTCCTGGCTCTGCTGATGCAGCGGGAGGTGTAGATGTCCATCAGGGAGGGGAGAGGCCAACGATTCTTTGTGCTGTCTTGACTACCCTCTGAAGCCTGACCCTGTCTGCCTCAGTGCAGCTGCCGTACCATACTGTGATACAGTACGTCAGCAGGCTCTCAATGGATGAGCGGTAGAAGGTCAGCAGCAGGTTTGAGTCCAAGTTGTTCTTCCTGAGGACCCTCAGGAAGTTAAGTCACTGCTGAGCCTTCTTGATAACAGCTGTGATGTTATCTGACCAAGAGAGATCAGCAGAGATGAGGACACCAAGAAACCTGAAGGTGTGGACCCTCTCCACGCGCTCGCCGTTGATGTAGAGGGGAGCTGGGTCAGTCCTGTGCTTCCTGAAGTCGATGATGATCTCTTTGGTTTTCATGATGTTCAGTACCAGGTTGTTCTCTGAACACCAGGCTGTCAACTTCAAGACCTCCTCTCTGTAAGCTGCCTCATCTCCCTTCGAGATGAGTCCGACCACTGTGGTGTCGTCAGCAAATTTGACGATGAGGTTGTTATTGTGGGCAGTCATGGGTGTATGAGCTTGATCAAAAAGGGAAGTTTTAAGCCTAATCTTAAAAATAGAGAGGGTGTCTGTCTCCCAAATCCAAGCTGGGAGCTGGTTCCACAGAAGAGGGGCCTGAAAGCTGAAGGCTCTGCCTCCCATTCTATTCTTAAGTATCCTAGGAACCACAAGTAAGCCAGCAGTCTGAGAGCGAAGTGCTCTGTTGGGGTGATATGGGACTACAAGGTCTTTGAGATAAGATGGGGCCTGAATATTCAAGACCTTGTACATGAATTAATGCACTCTAATAACTGCTTCATGTTCTTCCCTGACAACACTAATTTATCCTGAATTGTTCTGTACAGGACTCTTGTTCCACACATGATCTGTGACAGCTGCCATCTCTTTGTTTATGTTTGCCTAATGGAAACTCTTAAAGAAAATGTTTCACCTGGAGCATGTGAACAGTGTACCAATCATGCTGTGATTTATAAATCAGGTGTGATGTGTTAATTTACATGCTTTAACTGCTTTCTGAAGCCTGAACCTGCAGTTTCTCAGCTCACACCAAACATATCAATCAACAGGCCATCATGTTGACATCATAAGCTACAAGCTGAACTAGGGATGTGCCCTCACATCCCATGTGATTGATATATTACGTATGTTATTTGTCATCATTTCCTTTGAAATATGTTTGCTGTTATCATCTATTAATTCTGAAATGTTATTTTCAATAAGATGTGGTTGAATTTTGAGGTAGTTCAGTTTCATTGCTGTATCAATTTGATGAAGTCCTGACAAGGGGGAAGGAGGTACAAGGAGGAATATTTTATGATGCTTTTTCTATTCCCTTGGGCAAACACAAATGTCTGGATATACAGAATAAAAGTTAATCAGTTACAAAAAAAAATAGGAATAGTGAATGTGCTATATTTAAACACTTTCTAAATGTTCCCTTCCTGCTAACAAGCTAGCTTTGCCCCATTTAATCTCATGCTTTCCTACCTCATTATCATTCAGCTCCACTGTTTGCACTGCAGCTGGCAATGATATTCTTCATTTTTGGCTCTTCTGTGTCTCAGACACACAAAAGGTTTCCTTTAGTGACCGTGCATGACGCAGCAGTTGGATTATGGCATTAGTAAGACAGGGCTGCCTCTCCCAGCTCATCATTTTGCAACGTGACGGATTAATACATCAAGGGGCATATTTTAACACAAATAATGAACTCTTTTGACCTTAAAACCTAATCAACTAGTTCTTGGTTTCTAAGCCTAATGGACAGATTAAAAAAAAACAACAAAAAAAAAAAAAACAAAAGAAAGAAAGAAACTAAACTGGTTAAGACAAGAAAAAAAAAAAGAAACAATGTGCCAAACACCAAGATTCAGTTGATAAAAGTGACATATATACCATCACTACCTCTCTAAACTTCTCGTGCAGACTTTGTACATTATTGTGCAAAAGTCTTGAGCCACCCCTCATTTCTTTACATTTTGCTTCCAAGGAGCCAGACATTGTCATAATTTTTTTAAAGTGTTTAAAGTGGTCTCAGGCAATAGCTCTCTCTCGCTCTTTGTCTTTCTCTATTAATATATATATATATATATATATATATATATAAAATTTTAACATGTTAATTTCGATTAATTCATTACAAAGATTTTAACGCGTTGGAACTGGAACCTTTGTATTTGCGTGTTCTAGCACACCTGTAAATCTGATGCACAAGCAACATCTGCAAACAACAGCGATGGACGATGAAGCCGCTTCTCGTGGTCCACTAAGGGACAACTTTAGCTTTAAAAAAAAACGTTCTGATCGAACTTTCAAAAAGACTACGGTTGTATGCAAGTTGTCCAAAAAGGAGTTTGCTTATCACTGAAGCTACTCAAGCCTAAGATACCATCTCAATGCAAAACATGTTGGTTTAATAACAAATAAAAAAAAAATTTTTTCAAAAACCAATCAACGTATTTGTTGTTAAGCATATGCATTCAAAATTTTAGTAGCAAAATAATTTTTTTAATTGAAAATATTTAATTTGTTGATATATGGTTTGCGATTAATTGAACCCAGGCCTTCTAGATCTTAGTCTAACTGTGAGGCAGCAGTGCTAACCACTGCGCCACCATGCTGCCAAGCTAAATTATTAATTATTAAATTAAGTTTCAACTTAAACTTAAATGAGTAAGACAACCACTGGATTTTGTTTTGTTGGACTTACTAAATCTGATTATGTCAACAATTTCCACACAGTGTAGTTAAGTAAATTCAAATCACAGTACTTTGGTTCTGTGAAAAACTCAGTTTATTAAGCAATGAAACACAACATAGCACTAACCTGGTGAGCTGTCTGTGTTTAAATGACCTAACAATAGATTTATGTTACCATATAACTCAACATTTCAATCTGTTGATGATGTTTTACTATTTCTTAAAAGTAAATACATTGAAATTGAGACCCAGTTCACTCTGACAGTTATTCAGTTGCTACTGCTTTTCTGTATTCATGTCAACAAATCCTATCAAAGACCCACTGAAAAACAACGGGGCTCAATGAAGATGTTTGGAAAGATAGACAGTACCTGTTAATACATTGCTGCTTATTTTCATGTTATTTATTATCAATACAAAGAAATATAGAAAATCCCCTCACAGTTCAGCTGTATAACAACCATCAGCTGAAATCCCACAGATAAAAATGGCACACACACAATTAACAATTAACTTTCTATTCACACCTAAAACTTATCTGAGGAAGCAGTTCTCAACATCTGTCATTCATATGTGCCAGTTTCAAAATAAAATGGTAAAATTTTATTCTTAATTTAAGAATTAAAAAATACATTATATAACAATCTTAAGGGACCTGCAGTGATTCTCTGCAAAGAAAATATTTTCAAATTAGGACGAACAGAAAAAACAGCCCTGCAACAGGCGACCTGTTCAGGGTGTACCCTGCCTCTCGCCCTATGACAGCTGGGATAGGCTCCAGCCCCCCCGCGACCCTGAACAGGATGTGCGGAAGCGAATGGATGGATGGATAGAAAAAACAGCTACATACAAAGGGTGAACAAACATTATACACTACACAGGAATTACTTACAAATTCTCTTTTTTCCCTTCATCAATCATCTAAAATTAAAACAATTAATAACAGCTCAGTAACATAGGAAATGTGATAATATCCCAGCTAACACTTTCCTCTGTGCCACATCTGACTGTTCCATAAAAGATCTTTAATGCTTCAGATAGTTTATTTTTAGCACTTGAGCCTTTGTTGAGGCAGTTTCCCTCGGGAAACATGTGTACTTAAAGTCCAAATGTAGCATACGCAATGCTCCTAAGGTTGTGTACTTCCACATCCCTGATGACAACTCCAACACCTTCCAGGTCATCTATGGGTTCTGCATGTTCATGTTTCACGGTGAAACATCATCACCATCATCTCCATAAAAACCTTTAGTCAAAACAGGCACACCAGAAAAATAATTATTGCAGAGAAAAATGCCAAGTGACATTTAACACTCCCCAATTCACCATCCCTCCAGACATTATTTGGTGTTGTCATGGTCTGGGTTCCCTTTGACGCTATGTTTTGTTTTTGCTTTGTTTTTTCTGTTCTGAGTTTCTTTTGTTGTGGGGTTTGGTTATGTTTTGATTTTCTAGTTCCTTATGTTCTGTGTCAGGTCTGCATCTTTGTTCCCTCGTCTCACTTCCTGTTTTATTTTGATAGTCATCTGGTCCCTGTGTGTTGTGTTCAGTTTTGCTTCCCCTTGTCTCGTCAAGGTAATTTGGTTCACCTGTGTTCCCAGCTGTTTCCATTCCCCTCATTATCCCCTGGTGTATTTCAGTCATGTGTTTCCTCTGCTTGTTGTTGGTGTTGTGATGGTGGAGTGCTTGTATGTTCGTGACTTGCCTTGGCTTGTTTTGATTTATGCTCTTTGCCTGGCTCCCCAAGGGGTAGTGATGAGAAAATGAAGCTTTTGTGAAGCACTGGACCACTTGAACCAATTGTTTTGGAAATAGGTTCATTACTCGAAGCTTCAGTTATAGCGCCCTGTCCTGGAAAAGTGCAGTGTTTTAATCTACACACCTGCATGCATAGGCTCACACACCTCAATGATCTGAAGCATCTTTGCACTGTTTGAGGCTCACACTTTATGACCAAATATCATGATATCAGGTTCTACTTACAAATGAAGATGGACGAATGTGTGTGTTGTGTTATTGAGCAGAGTGCTGGGAAAACATGGCATTAACTGGCTGTGCTTGTGTAACTACCACTTTTGCGTTAATCTTGATATGACAGCATCCGTCATCACATTGAAAGGACGAGCCAGCAAAGGTTGTCTTTAAATCAAACTCAGCAGTAACTGTTGGCCATAACAATGCTAAAACTGTGCGAGTATGAACCTGGCTCACTGTCTCGCTCTCACTCCTTCACTCATAACCAGCGAATCACCTGAACCAGTCAGGTGATTCATTCCGAGAATGAAGCAGTTGCTCCTTCATACGTCATATGTCACATGATTTTTTTCATCCTGAAGCAAGCTTCAAAGCAGTGGTTCTATGGAGTTGTAAGCCCAGGGTTCGAAGCACGTATTGAAGCTTCAGTTTGAAACTCTCATCACTACCAAGAGGTTTTTTGTATATTCTGTTTTGTCAGACAATAAATACTTTTTAGTTACGTCTGCCTACGAAGTTCTACAATTGGGTCCATGTCCAGGTTCAGACCACCGTTAAATAAAAGAAGACACAGAAACCCGTAGTGATCTTTTACCTGCAGGGAGAGTCTCCATCAGCCACCACACGTGTGTGTGTCTGAGTGAGAGTCTGACTTCCTTCTTCCTGCTGGCTCTTTTATTTTTAGCATCACGTGAGTGTATGTGTGTGTGTGTGTGTGTGTGACATCAGGAAACAGGCGTTACCTGCTTTCCTCACCTGGAGGGTTTGGGTATGTTTGTCCTTACAATCTGATGGTCATGTGCATGTTTATGATGAACACATTGTGATACATAGAAAAAACAGTTAAATGCTTATCTATTCTTACAGTCCATCTCTGCCTGTCACACTGCCTGCTATGACAGGTGTAGCTTTTCTAGATCTGATATTACCTGCTGTTGGTATGTTTTCATCTTTTATCAATCATGCAAATAAAAACCTTTTTACAAAAAGTTGAGAAAATAAGCAGCTCCATGGCAATAAGCAGCAGACTTTGACCACACAAGTAAACCCATCAAAACCTTTAGCAATGGCACTAAATTGTTTTTCATGCACTTTGCCGCCTCTGTTTTCATTCAATTACTATTATATTATAATTATTATTATTACAAACTCCATTTTTGCTTGTTCATTTTATTTTCTTGGAATGGTGGAATACACATTCATTTGGGGCACATGTTCTAACACCACAAGAAACACCTATAAAGTGTTTTTAATTACCAGTGCTCATTTTTTAAATAGGAATTTTATATTATAAGGCAAGATACTGTACATTAATCAGTGTTTGTGGAAACTACACATAATAACAATCTAAACAACATATTTACAGTGTTTTCATTATATCCATATTCAACCCCAGAGGCAACAATGACTGCGAACCAGCAAACAGCTGCACCAACCCTTACTCAATCTGCTAGTTTACTGTTAGCCATCAGCCTGCAGCTAAAACACTGCTAGTGTCTCAAATTAGCACTGCTTTTCAACACAAACTAACTCACTTTCTTAACTTGCAGCAGTAGTTCTGACCACCACAGACCACAGTCCTGTCCAGTTCCCTCTGAATGTGTCTGACCTGTAACTAAAATGCTGCAAATCTCACAACTGCATCATAATAATGCTGCTTTAAGAAGAATTCAATTCAATTCAATTCAATTCAGTTCAATTTTATTTATATAGCGCCAAATCACAACAAACTCGCCTCAAGGCGCTTTGTATTGTGGGTAAAGACCCTACAATATTCACAATATTCAAAATTCACAGAACTCTGACTCATCAGCTTAACTGCAACTCTTTTTGTTCTTTTCCCAATGTTGACTGCCTAGCTTGCTAGCTAACATGAACTCCCATATGCTCAGCTAGTGAAAAAGATAACATAGATAAGTACATTTGAAATAGGTTTATTTAATTGATTGATAGCAATGAGACAGACAGGCACAATCGAGAAAACTGAAAGCTGGGTGCCGGGCCAAAAGCATGCAGATAAGGAGGAAAAAAGGGCCCGCACACCAGCAAAACTCCCAAAAAGTAGTATTTAATACAAAAACCTCAAAGAGACTGACATTTTGGGCTGCAGTTACCCTTCTTCAGTCTGAGGTGTGCAGACCTTTTTTTCCCCCCTTCTTATTTAACTGATTGAACAACACTTTGAGTTCACTTTGAGTGTAGCAGAAATTTTGCTTTTCATTTTTTACACAGTGTGTTAAAGGGTAAATTCCTAATCAAGCTCCCACTAGACATAGAAGGCTTTAGTGGATTTTTCCAGAAAGGAGCAGCTGTATATTTACTGCTCAGAAAATATACCATTCCTTTCTTCCCACATTTCAACATTACAGTAAACATCACAGAGTCTAATAATGGGAGTGATGTCAGCATCCTCAAAATCTTAATAACAACTAAACAAGGCACTATCCAAACTACAGCTTTTGGATTGTAAAACATTGAACCTTGCATTTGTAGTCAGACATATTCACACTTGCACTTCCTCTCCAGTAGTATGCCTCCCCTTTGGTGTTTGGTAGGTATTTAAGAGTGCCTGTAGTAAGGCTGCAGTACCAGCAGATGGGGGACTGTCACTAATCACCTTGACTGAAGTAAGAGAGCACAAAACAGGCTTTTCCCATGATCACCAAACCATGTCGGAGTACTGAGTTCTCTCTGTGTGTGTGTGTGTGTGTGTGTGTGTGTGTGTGTGTGTGTGTGTGTGTGTGTGTGAGAGAGAGAGAGAGACAGAGACAGAGAAGAGGAAGCGAGTGACAGAGGTAGAATGCTGAGTCTAGCTAAGGAAACCTCTGCATCCTGGCTCTTAGCTTGAGACACTGATTCTCACAGATCAAGACCTGTCAGTTAGATGCATGCTGTCAACACACACATCCACAGATTAGTGTGTGTGTGTGTGTGTGTGTGTGTTTTAAAATAAGACATTAAAAGCAGTGGCTGATGCTGGGCCTTCATCAGTTTGATTCGGAAAATAAAAGTGTCCATATTAGAAGAGCAGTAACCACTTGAGTCGATCTAGAAGAGGCAGAGCAAAAGCGCAAAAAAAAAAAAACAAAAAAAAAAAACAGTTCGGTATGAATGTGGGTTATCCTGCTCTCCCACAGCAAACAATATAGCCTAGTGACAAACAGCTGAAAAGGGCTTTAGTTCTTGAGTTATCCGTATCGGAGGTAGAACTAAACCCAGCCAAGTTTTTCCTCATCTCTAAGATCTTCCATATATAAAATGGATTCTTGGACAAAAAGATTTTAGCCAAGATGGTTAAATTGATAGATATTGTTATATACCCCAAAACTTAAAAAAAGAGCTAAAATACACCTTGTCCACCTGGGGGTTAAGACACAAAAACTGATGTAGATTAATAACACAAAGCCTGAGAGCTTTCAGAATAGACATGTTTCAGGTTCTTGCTTTACCCACTACAAAAAAACTGGATGTGAATATCTGATGTGTATTTTAGCTCTCTTTTAAGTTTTGGGGTGTATAACAATATTTATCAGTTTAACTTGGTTGGGTTTTGTTTTACCTCTCGTAGGGGTATCTTGAAATTTCAGGGGCATTGTCACTAGCCTAATATCTCAGAACCACTGACCAGCTGTATTCACACAGAGACTCAGTTGCTTCTAAACCATTCTCGTTGAGACACAGACTGTAAATAAAAGAAAGGCACAGGCACCATGATGTGCCTATTGGTTTGCAAAGTTCTGCATTTGGAAATGGACTGGCATTTATATCATGCTTTTCTGCTACAAGCTACATTTAACCATACTGTTCATTCATACAGTGCTTTATTCCATACGTTACATTTTATCTATTGCTCCTTCATGGCAAATTAAAATCAGCAGTCACTGGATCGTAGGAGGAAGCTGGAGTAGCTTTAGGAAAACCACACACAGGGAGAACATGCTCCACACAGAAATACCCCAGCTTTGTTCTTGCTGTGAGGCAAATACTATTCCACCCAACACAGTGGTGCAGTGAAGCCATGAACAGAGCATTTTCATTGGGCAAGGGGTGGATCTGACTGAGAAATGTGCTCATACCGTAACAACTTGTCAGTCACAGGGTAGGTCTGCCCTCTTTGGACTCTAATGGGGATCATAATTGTTGGAGGTGGTACAAGAAACAACTAATGAAATTTTGGTGGTGATCATCATCACAATCTGGATCCTGGAATTTTTTAAAAGGATTCTTTGCATCTACCGTATTTTTCGGACTATACGTCGCTCCGGAGTATAGGTCGCACCAGCCAAAAAATGCATAATAAAGAAGAAAAAACATATATAGGTCGCACTGGACTATAAGTCGCACTTTTTTGGAAGGGGGGGGGGTTTGATAGAATCCGAGACTCAGAGCACAAATTCCATCTTGAACGGTAATTTAAAATAATAATGGATTAAAGAACAGGACGCACACGGTTACGCCTACGTTATGCTAACGTAGCACATTCAGCTACATGACGCACAACGAACACGTGTTCGGTATTGTAACGTTGTAAACACACTTCCAAAGTCGGCGATATTCACAACAAAGGTCGTCTTTATTAACAGAAAAACGGCTGCTGTAGGCCACAGCCACGCCAACCACAACTACAACAGCGGAACAGCAACACACACACAGGCAAGCTCTCGGTCTTTTTCTCTCTCTCCATGCTGCCTTCACGAACCTCCCGAACAGTCCGAAATCCCACAACATCAACACGCTCTCTAACTAAGAGAATCGCTACAGTATGTTAACGTAACATTAAGTTATTCAGATAACCATAGCATAAAGAACATACTAACAAGTTAACCAAATCATCAATCCATTGAATTCTTCATCCTCGGTGTCACTTCTAAACAATTCCGTACACTCCGTAGACGAAGCGCCGCTTCCTCTTCTGTGTCGCGTTAGTCAGACTCGTCGTCAGCTGCAGTTCCAATTATTCCAGCCTTTCTGAATCCCAACAGGATGGTTTGTCACTGAAGCCCATGTTTTCTTGATCCATCCAATGACTTCCAGGAAAGTTGGGTGGCGCATTCTCCCAGTTGCCGTTAAGCTGTGCTCTCCATCCATCATCCACTGCGCCCACAGGTTACGCAAGACTGCCTTAAAGCTGCAGTTCACGGAGATGTCAAGTGGCTGGAGTATTTTGGTTCATGTGTTATAAATGTCACATATACGTCGCTCCGGAGTATAGGTCGCACCCCCAGCCAAACTATGAAAAAAAGTGCGATTTATACTCCGGAAAATACGGTAACCTTATGAGGTTAAGGACCGGAATGCTGAAATTATAGGGTCAAAAATATTTCATTCCTGTAGATTAAGAAATAAAGCCAATGACATACAACTAACACCAATATATAGCTGAACATGATGGAATATGACAACACTGGGTGGGATCTATTGCAGTACAGTATCAACACATAGAAAATTAGGGGTGGGTGAGGTATGCACTCTACTGAGTGCCCTTCTAGTCATTTTGTTTCTTTTTTCTTTTCTTTTTTTACTGAATGTAGAATATTTGTAATAAATAAATAAATTTGAAAAGGCATTTTTACAATTTTTACACATGTACTGAGGTTTTCCAGACATTAAGCACAATACATGAGAGACACAAATCCAGTCAGATCAGATATTAAACCTTTTTCTTGGCTATGCCTGCCTTCTAGTAGAGCCCAGTACAAAGCTTCCAGCAGTGAGAATGTGTTTGAAGAAGATGCTACATATGAGAAAGGACAACTGTGGACAAAAGATGTATAAAGACTAAAATATCTCTAGAGGAAGATTTGTAAAGTCTGATAAATGTGTTAATTTTTGCTGAGACTAAACACCAGAAATCTGAAAATGATGAGAAAAAACAGGCAGGTGTGAAGTAAGAAAGAAGTCCACCATACCTCTGCTACTCCTCAGAGACCTCAGAGTGTTACCAGCATGACACACACATATCTGTACTGCTAGTGGTTCAGCACCATTGCATGCAGAGTGGGTGCCAGGTTTTCAGAAGGTAGACAAATGCCTGGAATAAAAAAGTAAAAACTGCCCATCTGTAGTATGACAGTGTTGAATGTGTTGATCCTTTAAAGGTCTTATTTTCTTGTATGTAGAAAAGGTTTCTGTTTAGATGTTTTGAGTCTTTGTTTATACATATTTTTCCTTCCCAAAACGCATTGTGTTTTTTTGGGGGGGGGGGGGGGGGGGGGGGTTGTCATCCTTGAGGTTACAGCAGCTGTTTCATGTGCATAAATGTGCACATTTTTTTTCCTGCATGCAGTGTGATGCTTCAAATATTTATTCAGATCAAAGGAAATAATCAGACACACAGCCAACTGTGGACAGAAAAAAAAAAGGATAAAGTGAGTCTAATGTTTCTGGTAAGTCCTGCATTCAGTGACCCCAATCAACATTGTCCCAACATTCAATCACACATCACATTAATAATTATATTTTGTTATTTCAATATGTCATATAACAATGTTACATGAAAGAAGTGGCCTAAATGAAGGTTGATTTGCAATGTTGGACCAAAGATATGCAAACAGAGGCTTCCACGCCCTCTGCAGTTTTTTTATGGTTACATCTCTATGCAGATATTCAATTCAGTTTTTATTTTTTACACATTTTTTTATATAGCACCAAATCACAACAAACAATTGCCTCAATAAACAGAGTAAAAAGATCTGAATGAAAAGAAACACTCAGTGCATAATGGAAATGCGCCAGCAGCCTAGGACTATAGCAGCATAACTAGGAGATGGTTCAGGGTCACCTGATCCAGCCCTAACTATAAGCTTTATCAAAAAGGAAAGTTTTAAGTCCAATCTTAATAACAGAGAGGGTGACTGTCTCCCAAATTCAAACTGAGAGCTGGTTCCATAGAACATTCTACTCTTAAGTATCCTATGAACCACAAGTAAATGGACTAGTTCTTATATAGCGCTTTTCTACTCAGTCAGAGCACTCAAAGCGCTTATACAACACGTTTTTTTATATTTACCCATGCACACCCATTCATACAAGCACTTCCATGTTAACTAAGCTAAGTGCTTTTAAATTATATAACATCCACACACATTCACACTCCGACGGAACGGTCGGAGAGCAACTTGGGGTTAAGTATCTTGCCCAAGGATACATTGGCATGTAGCCTGGAGTAGCCAGGAATCGAACCCCTGACCTTCCGATCAGTAGGTGACCTGCTCTACCTACTGAGCTACAGCCACCCCGTAAGTAAGCCAACAGTCTAATAGCAAAGTGCTCTATTGGGGTGATATGAGGTCCCGTAAGATGGGGCCTGATTATTCAAGAAGAGAAGGATTTTAAATTCTATTCTAGATTTAACAGGGAGCCAATGAAGAGAAGCCAGTATGGGAGAAATATGCTCTCTCTTTCTAGTCCCTGTCAGTACTCTAGCTGCAACATTTTGAATCAGCTGAAGGCTTTTCAGGGAGTTTTTAGCACAGCCTGATAATAATGAATTACAATAGTCCACCCTAGAAGTAATAAATGCATGAATTAGCTTTTCAGCATCAGTCCTGAGAAAGGATGTTTCTAATTTTAGAAATATTGCGCAAATGCAAGAAGCAGTCCTGCATAATTGTTTAATATGTGCATTGAAGTATCCTGGTCAAAAATAACTCCAAGATTTCTCACAGTGTTACTGGAGGCCAGGGTAATGCCATCCAGAGTAAGTATCTGGTTTGACACCATGTTTCTAAGATTTGTGGGGCCAAGTACAAGAATTTCAGTTTTATCGGAATTTAGGAGCCGGAAATTAGAGGTCATCCAGGCCTTAATGTCTTTAAGACATTCCTGCAGTTTAACTAATTGACGTGTGTCATCTGGCTTCATGGATAGATAAAGCTGGGTATCATCTGCATAACAATGAGAATGTAATGCTTTCTAATAATACTTCCTAAAGGAAGCATGTATAATGTAAATAACATTGGTCCTAGCACAGAACCCTGTGGAACTCCTTAACTAACCTTTGCATGTGAAGAAGACTCCTCATTTACATGAACAAATTGGAATCTATTAGGTAAATATGATTCAAACCAC
The DNA here is from genome assembly GCF_007364275.1 of Archocentrus centrarchus. NCBI lineage: Eukaryota > Metazoa > Chordata > Actinopteri > Cichliformes > Cichlidae > Archocentrus > Archocentrus centrarchus. Next base: position 33,541,017 of record NC_044352.1, on the reverse strand, counting down.
TGCAGTGCAGTACCTTTAAGATATTTAGTTGTTCTTTTATATAAAGCATAAAATAATGGTGTAAGCAGCAGAACATTTCAATAACATAAATCATAGTAAATCACAGTTGCATCATTCATTTAAATGCTCTCTTCCCTAAACTATGCACACTGAAAGGGAAACACATGCGAAAGGGCGCATCACAGAAATAACATTTCTATGACTTTGCATTGTAAACTTGCCACTTTGCAGTAAATACTGAATCAGTTTTTTAACAACAAAACAGGGTTTCTACACTGCCCAAAAATCGTGATATAGTTGTCATTCTTGCTTTTTACTATATTTCTCTGGTATTGTTAAAAGGGACATTTTTTATCATTGCTCTGTATTACTGAAATTCCATGACTGTAATGCATTACTGCATCACTGTTTTTCACCACACACTCTATTATTTAAAGTGTTTTGTTGCAAAATGGCTTACAACCATACCACCCTGAGCACACCCAATGTCATGTGAGCTCTGCGCCTTTGGGCCTGGTTAGTACCTGGAATGAATGGCCCGGGAACATCAGGGGCTGTCAGCACAACAAGGGTGCAGTGGTCAGTGCTGTTATCTTGTTGCTGTGAACCAACAGCACTGACCACTGCACTACCTAGAAGTGAACAGAGGTTTGAAGTGTGAATTTGAGTGTGAATGGTCATCTGCCTCTCAATGATGGGTAGATGACCTATTCAGGGTGTACCTCACCTCTCATCCTATGTCAGCTGGGAATTTCTCCAGCCCACCACTCACCTCAGCCAAAGCTACTTATCCAGAGTGATGTTTTACCAAAAAGATTCAAATTTATTCTGTATGTCTCGGAGTCTGATCTGTGACATATAGACACCACATTTCTCTCATAAACAGAGGCTCAATATCATAGCATAATGATATAGCACAGTTAAAATCCAGTTATTAGTTGATGTTTTCAAATTGCAAATAAATCTTTGCCAAAGTAACTATTTGTACTCATGTTTTCTAAATAAACAGACTTCTACTTTTTATAACTGCTTTAAATTTTGACCTTTTTATCCAAAACTAAGACATGAGGAGTGAAGGCGCCGTGCTACATTCAGTGGGACAAGCTGATCGAACATTAAAAAAGAATTCTTGGCAAACATTCCAAGGGTGGCTACTGTGCAATAACAATGTGTACAAAGTTGAGTCATCACTACTACTGGTGCATGGTCTGATATGTAGACGATAATACATACTCAGGCTCTAGTGCAATGCTTTCAGCAGTTCATCAAAGTAAAATAAATTTGTTCTGCAGGGGTGCATGCATGTCAAGGTGGACTTTTTAACTTTTACTCTCTTGACATTTGGCTTTCCTCTTAGTTGCCCTGCTTGCGGTCAGCCTCCAACTAATGTGTCTCTGAATGTGTGTGAACGAGGGAAAAGAGGGTCAACATAAATTTGAGATGACCCGTGATCAACCCTATGTTTTGGGTACTCTCTTACGATATATATGATATTGTATATATACGATATATACGATATATCTCTTACGATATGATATATAAAAAATTTGACCACTAACTTTTAATTTTTTAAACTGATGCTAGTGACTACAAGGGGGACAAATGAACAAAATCCTAAGTGAAATGTTTTATTTAGCTAGTGTGAAGATCAAACCAAAGGCTGTAGTTTGTGGTTTTTGGTGATTCCTCTGCAGGGGACTGACAGAAAAGCTAGATTTTTCTTTGGGCTCTAACAAGCTAAGTATCTGCAGTGGGCCAATAAAATGAAAGTGAAATAATTTGCACCGAGAGTGGATGGAAACCAGCCTCCAATAAATCATGCAAATGGAGGTCAAAAGGGATTTATTTGGTAGAAAAACATCTTCAGTTTCTAGATCAGGCCTCATTAGTATACAGCTCATCTATCTGGTGAAAAATATGTAAACAAATATAAATTCTTTCACTGCTGAGCCAGGAGTTTGACGACTGCACTGCAAGGAAAGACAAAATTTTTTAAACTATTGCTTGAAAATTATTGCGAGTTTACAAGGAAAAACTCAGTTTTGGCCCTGACAGTCCAAAGAAACATCTGTCTCATGTTTTTGGCAAAAACCAGACCCAAAGAGCAGCTTCAGATGATAGCAGGTAGATTTGCAGTGCTTACTGTGAAATGATTTGTTGAAGGTTAGGACGCAACTCGGTGGCACTATGGACTGCCACACGGGAGCTCTGTTAGAGAGGGGACAGGTGTTAAAATGGGGTCCAAGAAAGTGATGATAATCATTAAAGTGAGCCAGAGGGAGGGTAACAGTCTTACTTGCATTAGCAGTGAGAAGAGCCTCGGAGGTGTGTGAAGGCAGGTGCCAGAGAGTTGATGGAGAAGATGGATGGAGAGGAGGCAAGAAGGTAAGTTCTTCCTTTGATAGATCAAAGAGAACTGCTGAGTTGTGCTGCAGGTTTCTACAAGTATCCAGTAAACAGGTTTCTGGGTAATCAAGGCTTCTGTGTCATGATAAAAATCTGGCAGAGAACTGTGGCAGCATCCAGCTTTATATACTTCACAATTACCAGATACAATATACAAGCTCAAACGGAGATGCTCCGCCCAGGGGCAGAACAGGAGAAAAGCGTCAGCGTAGCAGCTCCACCTGAGACTTCAAAACTAACGAAAATGTTAATAGCAAAATGCATTTCCAGTCACTCAGCTGCCCCACAACAATCCGTAGTGTGTGCAGCACTTGTTTTCTTTTCTACTGCCCACTGATATGTGTTATATAGTGAGAAGCAAACACTCAATTGGTTTTTAAAGTATAAAACCTAAGAACCTACTTAGTATGCAGAAAGAGACAAGTCAAACCAGTAGGCTGGGAATCTTTGTCGCTTTCAGTCTGATTAATTTCAGAATCAATCTCAATTAAAATATTCTTAATTAAGTAAAGAAGAAAATATGTAACTATATTTTAGTGGCAGGACCATGATACAATACTAACTGCAGGAGGCTTGGCTTTGCCTGGGACCTTCCCATCCTTCTGTCCACATGGTTAAGGGAAGACATGGGGAGCGGAAGCAAAAGCACAGCAGAGCAGGCATCAATGACAGATGTGATTAAGCAAGCTACAAAATGGAAGGAGAAAGCTTGATGGAGGTGGGCTGCTGCTCCTACTTTAAATTTTTCACCTTCAATGTATTCAATCATGGGGCTACAATGTGCATTAATACCAAATTTAAATGACTGCAGATGGAAACATGATGTGCAGATGATTTAGCTCATAGGTGCAGATGACACATAACCAAATTTTGAACTGAGAGAATACAAACTTAATTTTGCAAAGGTTGCATTGTAGACTGAACATTTCAGATTTCACTAGCAAATAATCCTTCATCAAATAACTGTATTGTAATAATTTCTCTGTGAATCCAGAAAAAAGGTCACATATTCCTGCAATTTCCATTTAGGGCTACAAAATTCCCAACTTGCCTAAAATGATAGCATGACCTCTACAGTACAGATACAGTATATCAGCATGAACATTACCTTGGCTCCCCTCTTTGAAATTATGTCATCAAAAATAATTTATCAGGTTGACAGTTAATCTTTTAGATTTCCAGGGTGAGCAATCTAGTTAAAAGTAAAATAAAATCTTGCAGTCTGGGTGAAGGGTAACATGGGCAAGGTGGAGGAGAAAAGGAACAGAAAGCCAGAGGTCAAAGTGTCTGTAGGGAGAGTGTGACCTTGAAAGCTCAGGAAAGAGCTGCTCCCCTCACGCACATTTCAAACAGGGCAGGAGGAAAAGAGCGAGGGGAGAGAGGCATCTCTTGGTCCAAAGGAAATTTAAGAAGAAAACACAAAGTGGAAGAGGGTAATGTGGGAGGGTAAGAGGGGATTGGAAGAAAAAAAGGTGAGGGTGGGGAGAGAAAGGAAGTAACAAGATCAGATGAAATAACAGTGTGAGAATATTACAGGAATGAGGGAAGAACTGAAGAGATGGATGGAAAATGTAAGAAGCAAAGAAGAGTGAAGGGGAAAAAAGGGGAAGGCTACAAGCAGGCAGGAAGTGGATGGGGGATTAAAAAAAATGAGGCAAGATGACAATACAAAGCATTCATCGACCGAGACCTTTCCTAGAAAAAATACTACCAGTACTTGTATAAGTAATAAATACAAATCTAAAAAAAATGACCCATCACATGTTAGAAGAAATCCTGGGCAAATTAACTACAGTCTAAGTGAAGTTTATGCAGATTTTCAGGATAGGAGTTAAAAAAAAAAAAAAAAAGACAACAAAAAACTCCACTATCAAAAAATGTTTTTTTTTTCCACTTTCTAATGCTTTTTTTTAGAAAAGAAAAGCATTAGAAGCATTCTAATGCTTTTCTTTTAGAAAAGCATTAGAAAGTTTCTTTTAGAAAAGCATTAAAAAGTGAATGCCAATATAAATAGAAGAAAAAAATCACAGGCCGGCATTATCGGATGGGAAGGGAGTGGTGGGGTTGGTACTGGACAAGTGCTTGCTAGTGCTAATGGCCGGTAATCAAGTACTATCTATCAAACCAAGCTTACTCACACTGTGCAGGACCTCTGTTTCCTCTCATAGTTCTTGATGTCATGGATTACATCAGATGTTTGAAGGCTTCCTTTGAGATGTGTCACCGCTGATTGACATACTTGCCATACAACCAGTCTTGACATTTTCCTGTCTCATCAACAAGGAGTTCCAGCCCAGAAAACTGATGCTAATAAAACTTACATCCTCTGGTGGAAATCCAGGAGTTCAGCAATTTCAGAAATGTTCCAATCAGCCTGTTCAACTCTAGTAATTATTCCATGATCAGAGTCACTCTAGACTTCAAATAGCGCCAAGCAGGTGTTCATGGTAAAACTTTGGACATTTGAAGCTCAACGTTGCTAAGGTTCTCTCAGGGAGTGCAACATTCACAGGAAGCAGATTGAAGATCTCATTAGTGGCTATTATTTTTGGCAGCTGCCATGTTTTGTTTTTTTTCTTTTTTTGAACCCTTTTTTGAACACTTATATGAGAGTTGGTTAGGAAGAGGTAGTTGAAAAGGATGAGTAAGTAACAAACATGGGAAACTGTGGTGTTTGAGGCAGTTTGCAGACAGATATCAGATAATTCCATTAAAAATACTACAAATGGCACTATCAGTAAAAAAGTGGTGGAGAGGTCCAGAGTGGTATACACTCTTAGCCCAAATTAGTTGAGCTTACTAGAAAATTGCATGGAAACCCATTGCCTTAAACCATTTAAATTTTTACACAAGGCAAAACTAAATATATTAATTTTTATTAACACTGAAGTGGATACAGTAGACAAATCAACAGTACATTAGTAGTCTTTACTCAAAAGCATTAGTTCACAAAACTTATTTCTTTTGTATAGTCCAACTTAAAATGATCATTATATTAAACTTAAACATAAATGTTTACTACTTAAAATCATTCGTTAATACAACTATCTTTTCTTGTACTTTAATTACACTGTTTTTATTTTTCAGTTGCTATAATAAAACAATGTTTCAACAAAAGCGGAAGAAAGCACTACATTTCAGTGTTTGAATATACACATTTTTTATTCTGACAAAGCATCAAAAGACAAATGAAAACAAGCCTTTATTTCCTTAAATCTGGAGCCAAGCAGATTTGCACAATTTAATAAAAGGTCACTAAATAAACAATTTCTATTTGCTTGGTTATGATGAACAGTGCACAGATTCATAAACATTTTGACAAATTTGAGTTATACCGTATTTTCCGGAGTATAAGTCGCACTTTTTTTCATAGTTTGGCTGGGGGTGCGACCTATACTCCGGAGCGACGTATATGTGACATTTATAACACATGAACCAAAATACTCCAGCCACTTGACATCTCCGTGAACTGCAGCTTTAAGGCAGTCTTGCGTAACCTGTGGGCGCAGTGGATGATGGATGGAGAGCACAGCTTAACGGCAACTGGGAGAATGCGCCACCCAACTTTCCTGGAAGTCATTGGATGGATCAAGAAAACATGGGCTTCAGTGACAACCAAACCATCCTGTTGGGATTCAGAAAGGCTGGAATAATTGGAACTGCAGCTGACGACGAGTCTGACTAACGCGACACAGAAGAGGAAGCGGCGCTTCGTCTACGGAGTGTACGGAATTGTTTAGAAGTGACACCGAGGATGAAGAATTCAATGGATTGATGGTTTGGTTAACTTGTTAGTATGTTCTTTATGCTATGGTTATCTGAATAACTTAATGTTACATTAACATACCGAACACGTGTTCGTTGTGCATCATGTAGCTGAATGTGTTACGTTAGCATAACGTAGGCGTAACCGTGTTCGTCCTGTTCTTTAATCCATTATTATTTTAAATTGCCGTTCAAGATGGAATTTCTGCTCTGGGTCTCGGATTCTATCATCCACCCCCCCACCCCCCTCCCCCCAAAAAAGTGCGACTTATAGTCCAGTGCGACCTATATATGTTTTTTTCTTCTTTATTATGCATTTTTTGGCTGGTGCGACCTATACTCCGGAGCGACGTATAGTCCGAAAAATACGGTAATATAATTTATTATACAAACTTCACATAGCATAAAGATTACAACATTTAGGCTACAGTACTGTCTTATAAAGGAACCTGTGTTTTTCTAAATAAAATAATAAACTTTTTTGGTTTTCTCAATAGTACAACTAAATATAATAAATAAAATAAAAACAAAACTTCTCTGCCACCTGTCCCGGGTGAAACTCATCATCTGCCAAAAGATTGCTAGCATATCCTCAAACGTTCCCACAACCATGACTAAAGTATAAATAATGGAAGAGTTACAAAACTTTTATTGTTTTGAAACCTTTTTTAACTGAGAACTAATATGCAGTCCTGAACATAAAATTCTACTCCATGTCCCACAGTCATCTTAAAAGAAAAGAAAATATTTTTTTTTAATTGGCTGTAATGCTCACAAAAGTATGGGTTTGTAGTTCTGCTTGTCATACCATCTTTACTATTCCTACCTGTGTCATAGAGATTTGGGTAGCATAGAAGCGGCATAACATTGCATATACAGCACAATCGTTCACGCCCATTTTGAGCATTTTCTGAGTTTTAATTCGTTGTGAGAAGTATGTGCTGTGAACAGCATAGATTTATGGTAGCTGAGATGAAGTGTGTATGAAAGTTAAAACAAGATGCAGATAGCTTTTAGCAGATCTTTAATACTGTCCATCTGTTACGACCCGTCTAGGGGCCCGGAGCGCAACATGAATGAGAACACCATTCGCCCCCAAGACCCAAGCAGCCACACAACAACCGTCTATGTAAAAAGATATGCAATGCTTTATTGATTCACAGACACAAACACACAGAGCGATTCACATCAGGGTGAGCCCAGACCAAAACAATAAACAAAACGGGAACTAAAAACTACCGTGATCCGGCGTCTGACCTAAACCAAAAAGAAATAAAATAAATTACACAGGCTTACCTCCCTACCTATAACAACACAGGAGAAAACTGAAGAAACAAACTGGCGGCTCACCCCTACCCACTCTGGAACAGAACATATGTTTACTATGGTGGCTGGTTGGACGCTTGGGACACAAATGATGCTCTCGTTTTCCCGCGTGGTCCCTCCAGCCTCCTAAATAGGGCGTGACCCTCTATCGCAGCCAATCGTCCGCAGGTGGGAGCACACTGAACAAATCGAACCCAAGCACCTGCAGACAAATTAGCATATAACAACCGACACACACACACATACCCTTACAGACGTAACACCATCACAACTTACCCCTCAGTGGCAATCTTCTATAATGCTGGACTGAGATGGATTGAAGAACAAGGAAACACAGAACAAGGAGGATCAACAAGGAGGATCCCAATGTCAATGTGACGGACTGATTCATCAAAGTCTTAAGAACAAAAGAGCACAATCATGACATTTCTGCTAAATCACAATATGTTAAAAAATAAAGTCTAATCAGAGGAGAGACAGTCACATGAAGAAAGCAATCCATTAGTGAGGACTGCTTAAGTAGATTAAACAAACATATCATCTAATAAACTTGGAAAGACATGTTACAATAAAAACTAGATGCACAACATCAAAGATAGAAACGATCTGTCATGGTCCTGGGGCCTCATGCCCAGTATTTTGCGTTTTAGGGTTCATACGGTTTTGGTTCTTAGTTTATATATATATATATATATATATATATATATAAACTATATATATATATATATATATATATATATATATATATATATATATATACACGCAAACAAACTACAAACACTTTATTGTAATAGTATATCTGCAGACAACTGATTGGTCAGTAGATGGTGGTTCTCTATGTGCTGAGCTCCCATCATGAATATAACTTGGGTTTTTACTGTCACCTCCATGACACTGAAAACTCAGCTACCTTGGTAAGATCCAAATGCTGCTTCATACCACAGGCCCCTGTGTGTTTTCACTCAGGCATGGACATAAACAACCACAAACACACTTTGTCAATGTCCCAGTGACAGCTCTGTGCACCAGTGAAAACCTGTAATGAACATTTTAATGCATGTCTGGGTGGAGAGTCTGATACACACACACACACACACACACACACACACACACACACACACACACACACACACACACACACACACACACACACACACACAGGACAATCCCCTTCACCACACACTCTTCTTTTGACACCCATCACAGATGTTAATACCCCCACAGGTTACAGGTTCCATTTAGTAGCAGGGGAATCTAGAGTCAATCAGGAAGCATCTAAGATCCTCTGGAAAAAAAGAGCACAACCACAGCACACACATACACACACAGATCGGCAAATTGCAGTTTTCTCTTCAGCCTACCATCTACCAGCGGCTCCACAATCTGAACAGATAGCTTTGTACTGCTGAGTAGCATCCTGCTAATTTCTATTTAGACATCTGCATTTCCCCTGGGAGCCCGATGATGGATCTTTGTTTCATTGACTGCAGTTCAGGGAGGAATCTCGTCTGCTGCAGAGAACGTGTTTTTTGTCTTAATGCTCCTTTTCGCCCTCTATTTTCTCTCACTCCTAGGGCAGTTAACCCTAATATAAGACTCAGGAAATTATATGGAAAACAGAAAATAGCTGGAGAGAGAATTTTGCAAAAGGAAAAGAAAGGTCTAGCTGCAAATAATTTAAGTCTTACTGTAAAACAAGGGAGCATTAAGCTCCTGTAAGGCTCTGCCCCTTTGGTTTTTTCAAAGGTGCTGTGTTGATGTAACCTATGACTTTAATACTATTGATTAGCATCACCTCTTAGGTTGCTGATGTAGTTCATGAACCGCAGCATGAAGCACGGTGAGGAGACCCACATTTTGGCCGTATCTCTAGCAGAAGGAGCCCTGTCGACAGCTTGCAGCGGTGTTGGCGGCTGCCTGGCAGGTATGCTGAAAGACGCCCCCCCCGGGCCTAGTTTGTCCCACGTTAACAGTGACCTTGAAACACAACAAGGAACAATAAACCATAAATCAACACAGAATGAGAGCGTGTGCGTGTGTGTTGCAGGGGGCACATGGTGTGGGAAAAAAAAGAGAAGAATGAGAAGGAGGAAAAGTGGCTGAAGAGAGGAGGCAGAGCGGACCCAGCGACACCTGTCATTCCTGGTTTGGTTTATGGACATCAGTGGTCGACCGGGTCACAGCGTAGCGCCACTCTCCTCCACTGTTTGGTGGACTCAGCAGAACTGGAGATCACTCACCAGGATCTGACCTTCAGGATCTGAGGGAGAGACAAGGGAGGCACTCCTGAGGTGGGAGGGATGTAAAGGAGGGAGGAGAAATAAACGAGCATAGAGGCATTATAGCGAAAAACACATCATCTTTCTGAACATAAGGGGGGAAAAAAAAATCAAATTTTTCCCTTTAATTGTTGTTCTCACATTTAATATCTAATGCGTGTTCATTTGGATTGTGTAATATTTAAATGTTTATCAGGTTTTAGCAAGTACATGTTGGCAAAGTCCTTCTCAAAGCAAATCTTGCTGTTTGGCAGCCATCTTTGAAAACCTGACAGTTATTTTGAAGTACCTATCATAAAGTTTAGGGGTAGAGCCATGCCTTTAATTTACAATGATGACTATGAAATAAAAACTGCATCTACAGTAGCACTAGTTAAATCTGATTACACAAAAGGCTTTAAAAGCAGTTAGCAGTTGAGAGTACCAGCGCTCCAGCTGGTAATCTCCTTTAGTTTGCACATGGGAGGGTGTGGAGCAGGAGTTGGGACCAATTGTAAATTACTCCAGATGGAAACAATCCTCTTTTGAATGCTGTGGTCCCGACTGATATGTGTTAGATTTATGTCTGAATCCATGACTACAATTTTAGCTGTTCTTTGGGTCTGAAGAATGCAGAGAACAATAAGGACTCTTTTTTTTTATATAGTAACTACAGAGGAATAAAGTTGATGAGCCATACCATGAAGCTATGGCTGAAACTACTGGATCTAAACACCAACACTACACCCTTCTTTTCATTAACATACCAAAAATTTAAGGCCAAACTTTAATGTCATCAAGACATACAAGAAGTTGTTAATGTGGAAAAAGAGTACTACAGAAGCAATGTGTGCTTTGAGAGTGTTGATGGGGATGTATAGAAGTCAGAGGAAACATCTAGAGGAGGGATCCTCAAATGCAGGCCTCGAGGTCCGGTGTCCTGCAGGTTTTAGATGTGTTCCTGATCCAACACACCTGAATCAAATGGCTGAATTACCTCCTCGGTATGCAGTCAAGTTCTCCAATCCTGCTAATGACTTCTATTTTTGACTCAGGTGTGGTGAAGCAGAGCCACATCTAAAACCTGCAGGATACTGAACCTCGAGGCCTGGATTTGAGGATCCCTGATCTAGAGAAAGCAAATTATAGTCCAAGAAAGGAACTACGGTACTGTATGAAGAAGTCAGCGGTGGGAAAGAAGTATGTCAGGATGGTGCAGGACATGTATGAGGACATTGTGACGGTGATAAGGTGCATGTTAGGAGTGACAGATGGGTTCAAGGTTGGGTGGGATTACATCAGGGATCGCTTTGACCTTCTTGTTTGCAATGGTGATGGACAGGCTGAGAGATGAGGTCAGGCAGGAGTTTCTGTGGACTATGATATTCACAGATGACAGTGTGATCTGTAGTGAGTATAGGGAGCAGGTGGAAGAGAGCCTAGAAATGTGGAGGTATGCTCTGGAGAAAAGAGGAATGAAAGTCAGTAGAAGCAAGCCAAAATACATGTGTGAATGAGAGGGAAAAAATGAGAGGGTGGAATGGTGAAGATTCAAGGAGCAGAGGCAGTGAAGATGTATGAGTTGAAATACCTGGGGTCAACCATCCAAAGCAAGTGCACAGAAGAGTACAGGCAGGGTGGGGTGGGTGGAGTCAAGTGTCAGGGGTGATTTGTAGCAGAGGGATATCAGCAAAAGTGAAAGGGGAGGTTTCCAAGATGGTAGTGAGACCTACTATCATGTATGGTTTTGAGACGGTGAAACTAACAAAAAGCCAGGAGGCCAAGTTGGAAGTGGCAGAGTTGAAGATTTTCTTTTAGAGTGACCAGAATGGACAGGATTAGAAATGAGTAGATCAAGGAGTCAACTCAAGTTGAGCAGTTTGCAGTTAAAGTTAGAAAGGTAAGGCTGAGATGGTTTGGACATGTGCAGAGGAGGGATAATGGATATCCTTGACAAAGGATGTTGAATATGGAGCTGCCAAACAGGAGGAAAAGAGGAAGATAACAAAGGGTTGGTGTGACAGAGTGAGGGATAGGTTGAGATGGAGGCAAATGATCTACTGTGGTGACCCCTAAAGGGAGCAGTCAAAAGAAGAACATAAAAACTCTCTTCTCCTCCAATTAATGGCATCTCAGGGAGTCTTGACCAAGCTGACCAATCTATGTGAAGCTAGCTATCCAGTAAATACTATACTTTCAAACCAAGACTTGCACCTTATTCACCTACAACACCTTTGATTCGTAGACATCAAAAAAGGGACACTGCTATTGTACAGAAATATTTTCTCCCAAACAGAAAATGTCTTGAAATTTATTCTATAGAAGGAAAGGTATGCTATAATTTTAAGTAGCCTCCTATATGACTGATATTTAAAACATGGTCTTTTAGATACCAATGTTTCTAACTAAAAATACAAAGGCTTTACTGAATCCACTGAACTCAACTGTGCAAGAATTGTGTGCAGCAAATGCACATTATAGCAAATCTGTCAATATACATAAATAGAAAACACAGTGCCATAAGTGATGATTTGTTTATTAATTAAAGGATGAGATGATCAGCTGATGTATCATGTATCATTACTGGTATGTTTGTGTTCGGTGTCTTCTAATCTTCTCCATTTTCTCAGCAGATTGCAGGATAATTTTTGGCCACAGTTTCTCTTTTTTCATCTTTTCCCTAATGAAAATATTGACAGATTAAATCTGAAATGGAACACATTTCAAGTTATCTAATCTGAAAAAAGCATGCGTTGAGCAGCAGATACATGGGAAGGGTACATGGGGAAACGGAAAAGGGAGAAGAGAGTGGGATGAAAGGAAGCAGAGAGGGTGATAAATTTGTACCCATAGTAAGTGTCTAAAAAGCTGCCATGTTTTATGAAATGCACCCATAAGCTACACTAAGTGAAATGCATTAAAGAGGTTGTGATTTGCCTCTGAGACCATTAATAAGGTAAAATACATGCATGGCTAATTTATTAATGCACGCCTCTTGACATTCATTACCACTGAGGCAGCAGCCCTCAGCTGTACTGGTATGCCACACACACACACACACACACACACACACACACACACACACACACACACAGACAGAAGCATGCATGCAATCGCACACAGTAGGCTCAGGACGGGCCTGGTTTGACTGATACACCAGGCTCTTTGCAGTTGAAAGTGTCATCATAATCGATTGGCGGAGCGGAAAGACAAACTGGAAACTGTCCAAATTACAAATTGAATGGAGAATCCTCTCAGCCAAAACTTTCAACGTTTTACCAAACAATTAATTTTAATGAGCCGACTGTCCATTGTGCAGAGAAGACCACCCATTCCTCTCCATCTCTTACTCTCTCTCTCCCCATATGTACTTATTCTCTGTCTCGCTGAAATGGTGGAAACTTGCTGATAGGGGTGGAACAGTAAAACAGATTGGAACGTCTCTATTCTCCCATTACTATTTGGCTGACCAGAGGCTGACCTCACTATTATCACTCAACATGCGACAGGGGAAATTGCAGACCAATTTAGAACTTAGAGATGCTTGAGTTGTGAGTCTGGACCTTTGCTCAATATCCTTTGTTTGGGGACAGACAGAAATATGCACTTAATCCAGGAGCAATACATTCTTATGAACCTGTGTGCTTACACAAACCCAGAACACTTGATAAGCTTCACAACATGCCACCATGTTTGAGAGAGAAGCACTTATGTCCCACTGTGATTAGGGCTTTCACAATTATCAAAAAAAAACAAAAAAAAATGATGTTATCACTGTTATCATCAGTACGCGGTTATGGTGATATTCTGTTTATAATCTCTATTATTATATCTATTATTATTATTCGTCTCCCTAAAGTCCAACAACTGGTCTCCTCAGTTTGTAGAGGTTTCTGGACTTGTTAAAAGAAGAGGGGAATCTCCACAGTGGTAAACATGACCCTGTCCCAACTTTTTTGAAACATGCTGCAGTTGTCCAATTCACAATGAGCTAATATTTTTATTAAAATATTCAAAATGAGCTAATATTACATTGTTATATTTTCCCCGTTTAGACATTTGATTTGTGTTCTATTGTGAATAAAACATGGGTTTATGAGATTTGTAAATCATTGCATCTAGTAGGCAGTCACCATGATCATGGTGGCATTATGGTGACAAAGTAATTTTGCTAATGTTAATCAAATAACTAGCAGGCTAATTAATTAATTGAGTAGGTTAATTGTGTAGTTATGAACCTACCTGAAATTTGTGATTCAAGAAATGTAAATTGAGTTTCATAGTAAAGCAGTGAGTTTAGTATGTCACTGATTGTTACAGTAGTGATATTGGCTCTTAGAAGAGCCTCAGAGTAAGCTTTATTATATATTTTTGTTTCAAAACAATAAAATATAATATTATTTCGTTTTTCAAAACATATTTTTTTTAATAGTTTACTTTGCATTAGACTAATCTATAAGTGCATTTAAGACTGCTCTAACCCCTACAGAACAGGATAACATAAATATGCTGTGTATGACCATAGACCATATACAGTGCCTTGTGAAAGTATTCGGCCCCCTTGAACTTTTCAACCTTTTGGCACATTTCAGGCTTCAAACAAAGATATAAAATTTTAATTTTTTGTGAAGAATCAACAACAAGTGGGACACAATCGTGAAGTGGAATGAAATTTATTGGATGTGGCAAACTTTTTTAACAAATAAAAAACTGAAAAGTGGGGTGTGCAATATTATTCGGCCCCTTTACTTTCAATGCAGCAAACTCACTCCAGAAGTTCAGTGAGGATCTCTGAATGATCCAATGTTGTCCCAAATGACTGATGATGATAAATAGAATCCACCTGTGTGTAATCAAGTCTCCGTATAAATGCACCTGCTCTGTGATGGTCTCAGGGTTCTGTTCAAAGCGCAGAGAGCATCATGAAGACCAAGGAACACACCAGGCAGGTCTGAGATACTGTTGTGGAGAAGTTTAAAGCCGGATTTGGATACAAAAAGATTTCCCAAGCTTTAAACATCTCAAGGAGCACTGTGCAAAAAATCATATTGAAATGGAAGGAGTATCAGACCACTGCAATTCTACCAAGACCCGGCCGTCCCTCTAAACTTTCATCTCAAACAAGGAGAAGACTGATCAGAGATGCAGCCAAGAGGCCCATGATCACTCTGGATGAACTGCAGAGATCTACAGCTGAGGTGGGAGAGTCTGCCCATAGGACAACAATCAGTTTTACACTGCACAAATCTGGCCTTTATGGAAGAGTGTCAAGAAGAAAGCCATTTCTCAAAGATATCCATAAAAAGTCTTGTTTAAAGTTTGCCACAAGCCACCTGGGAGACACACCAAACATGTGGAAGAAGGTGCTCTGGTCAGATGAAACCAAAATCGAACTGTTTGGCCACAATGCAAAATGATATGTTTGGCGTAAAAGCAACACAGCTCATCACCCTGAACACACCATCCCCACTGTCAAACATGGTGGTGGCAGCATCATGGTTTGGGCCTGCTTTTCGTCAGCAGGGACAGGGAAGATGGTCAAAATTGATTAGAATATGGATGGGGCCAAATACAGGACCATTCTGGAAGAAAACCTGTTGGAGTCTGCAAGAGACCTGAGACTGGGACGGAGATTTATCTTCCAACAAGACAATGATCCAAAACATAAAGCCAAATCTACAATGGAATGGTTCACAAATAAACGTATCCAGGTGTTGGAATGGCCAAGTCAAAGTCCAGACCTGAATCCAATTGAGAATCTGTGGAAAGAGCTGAGGACTGCTGTTCACAAACGCTCTCCTTCCAACCTCACTGAGCTCGAGCTGTTTTGCAAGGAAGAATGAAGAATTTCAGTCTCTCGATGTGCAAAACAGATAGAGATATACCCCAAGCAACTTGCAGCTGTAATTGCAGCAAAAAGTGGCGCTGCAAAGTATTAATGCAAGGGGGCCGAATAATATTGCACGCCCCACTTTTCACTTGTTAAAAAAGTTTGACACATCCAATAAATTTCATTCCACTTCACGATTGTGTCCCACTTGTTGATTCTTCACGAAAAATTAAAATTTTATATCTTTATGTTTGAAGCCTGAAATGTGGCAAAAGGTTGAAAAGTTCAAGGGGGCCGAATACTTTCGCAAGGCACTGTATAAGATTGCTGTCCAATGGTTTGTGTATAGTACACTAAGAAATGTCCTAGAAGTTTTCCTGAAGGCCAGGCATTGCACATGCTTATGCATAATGGGAAAGTTGCACAAGTATGGTGGGAAGTGAAGACCATCGTGAATTTCAGTCTTAGTGAATTCCTCTGAAAGCAGCATTATCTGACTGAGTTTTTCAGCATTTTTGATTTACAAGTCACACATTCAGAGGGAGCTTTTCAGGACTGTGATCTGTTTGATTGGCAGCAGTTGGCGTTCTGTTTATGGTGGGTAAAGGCCTTTACACACTGGATGCATTCAGTACCTGGTAGAACCCAGCACCATCTGAATAATTATCTGAGTAAGTTTGTTTTTTATGCAGTGTGTGAAGCTTACATGTCAGCATGTGCTCATAATATTGACGGTATTAGTGTACATTATTTGCAGAAATGTGTAAAATATCTAAGCATATGGTAGTTAAGGTTAGCTAGTGAGCTAGACAGTTAACATTTTGCTAGCTAGTGAAAAGAGTTGCAGTTAAGCTGATAAATTATAATTTAGTGAATTCCTCTGAAAGCAGCATTATCTGACTGAGTTTTTCAGCATTTTTGATTTACAAGTCACACATTCAGAGGGAGCTTTTCAGGACTGTGATCTGTTTGATTGGCAGCAGTTGGCGTTCTGTTTATGGTGGGTAAAGGCCTTTACACACTGGATGCATAAAGTATGCGCAAATGTTTTTCGGATTCACCTGCTCTCAATGCAGCCGTCATTTGACAGGACAAATTTTTGGCTGAAAAAATATTCAGCTCAAGATCAATTTTTCCCACATTTCTCCTGTGAACAAACAGCTCTGACCAGAGTGCTGCATTTGGCAGCATGAGGTCATATCTCAAAATGTGCACCTATATACTAATACAGTGTTTTTTTTTGAGCCGAGGTACATTTTTTTCATTGAAAAAATCACGAGGCACACCACCAGCCAAAAAAGTTAAAAAATGATACTCTGTAGCCTATATTAACAATATGGTCATTCTTATCAAAGTGTCTTGAATAGGAATCAAATAAACACAAAAAAGAACTTTATGATATAATATATATCTTCTTTCAAATAAAAAGTGCACTTAACATGTCCACTTCAAAAACACAGCTTGAACATGACAAATGCCACAACAATGTGGTGTTATAGTAGAAAACTTTAGTGTTTTGCAAACTCTAATTCTGTCCAAAATCATTCTATTACCAGGAATAACACAACACAATACATGAGATAGAGGCAAGCTCACAGCTAATGACAGTTTAATATCATCATCATCCATAAGTCCCAGTACAATGTTTTAATGGATGAAGGTTATCATTGTTAACTATTACCCTACCACCGAACATGTTATAATCGGCTCAGTGTGCCGCCGTATGCAGAGTTACGGCAACAATTACCGTAATAACACCACAGTAATACCCTATGTTGGTTGTGAAGTGCAGTTTCTCAGCTTTCAGAAACTGTTTGAATTTTTCCGATAGGACAAACGGTCGCGTTATTATGGTAATACGGTAACTCAAAGTTCCTTTGATCAGCCGCCTCAGGCTCTGTGCTAACCAGCTGTTCGGCTAGTAGGGGGCGATCGCCCTGCAGTATAGGGTTATAATATGTATGCTGTGTGTGCGTTTCATATGGCTCTCATGTTGCAGAACGACCTCTGAGAACTGTCGGTCTGGGCATTCAACCGGTGCTTTGCATGCCTCCAGTTTCTTGCTGTGGGGTTTTAAAAATGATTGTGGTAAAGGAGTCGCTCTCATGCCTCCACTAGTGACGACACTCCCTGGCCAATCAGTGGCATGCTGTCCTCCGCGTCACATTGTATCGCCTCGGATCGCTTAAAACCTCGGGTGAGTGAGTAAGGAAAAAGGACCGGCAAAGTGTACCTGATTCTAATGAAGATGCCGTCAAATCACGGGGAGTCGAGTCGACCCGCGGAGAGTCGTTCCGTATGGAAACGCGGCTCAATTCCCTTGTCTCTATGTACAATGCAATTCGCTACCTGCTGCTGTCTAGTCTAGTGATATGGAAGAGTATTACATGATTATGCTCCCAGTCACTACTACAGCACAGACACTCGTGGCATATTACGTGAAACTGGATAATTTCCCACGGCACACCTGACGATCTCCCACGGCACACTAGTGTGCCGCGGCACACTGGTTGAAAAACACTACTAATATACAGTGATGTGGGCATAGCAAGTGCACTCTGCAACTAAACACTGTTTCAGTTGCAAAGTGCATGCTGAGGCTTAATCGTAAACTAGCAGAGTGAGAAAACGAGTGAGTGAGGGATGGTGTAGCTACTATCAGTGCAGTCAGGTATGCGGAGTGAGCAGGGCTGGACTGGCAATCGGGCGTACCGGGCATTTGCCTGGTGGGCCGACAGTCCTCAAGGGCCGATGCCGTTGGATTTTTTTTTTTCTTCCCTTTTTTTTCTAAGAGACCAGCCCACAATTTAGAAGGGGCGGCCCATTGGCCCATCTTCAATATAGACAGTGGACAGAACCAATCAGGATATTGGATGAAAGCGGCCCCACCCTTTCTCTGCGTGGTGCAGAACACTGAAACTACTCCTGCTAGTAGTTTCAGGTGCCGTTTACACGAAGCCGTTTTCACTGGAAACTGTGTCATTTTGATGCGTTTCAGCTTTTCGTTTACACGATGGCGTTTCAGAAACGTTTACACGATGATATGTGAAATGCTGGAAACGATGAAAACGATGTAGTTCCCATGCCAGGCCACAATTTGGCGTTGGTTTTCTCTTTGCAAAGTTTGTTTATGCAAGATGCGCATGCGTGGAGTGACACAGTAGGTAGTGCGGCAAATTGTTCATTACTTACAAAATGGCCAATGTGAGAGGTTTTTTGTGGACTGACGATGAGGTTGGATCGCTGGTGCACACAACGCTGAATTACAAAACGGTAAAAACACAAGAAAAGCATAAGAAGCACTCGTGAATCCGAGAGTACTGTTTATCAATTTGCGCGTGCGCAAAAAACTGCGGCCGTCGCAACCATAGTACGCGTGTGTGAGTCAAGCGTTTTCAAATCACCCCGGTTTCAAGTGTTTACACGAGAACGCAAGCCGGTGCGTTTCTGAAACGCTCCACTCTGGACCCCGTTTCTGAAATGCATCGTTTTCACTCTGTTGTCGTGTAAACAGAAGGGCGAAATGCATCAAAACGACACCATTGTCATGTAAACGCAAGGCCGAAACGCATAAAAACGACGCCCTTTCAAAATGAAAACGGTCTCGTGTAAACGGCACCTCAGTGTTGAGCGCGTGTGTTAAAGGAGCGACAATATGGAGAAACCGAAGCAGCAGAAAGGGGGTGCGGAGAATTTACGTGCGAAGAAATTGAAGAGTGTCGCTGTAGATACTACAAAATGTGTAAAGATCACAGACATGTTTGCTGCTGTAGCGTCCACGTCCTCTGTAACAGTAATGCTGCAGCAACAGCAGGCTGTAGGCAGAGCCGGCCAGAGGCATAGGCGACATATGCGGCTGCATAGGGCCCCCTGACCACCAGGGACCCCCCCAAGCTCGCCCACATTTGTCATGAAACTTTTTTGGTTTGTTTTAATTTTTTACAAATGCCAATTTCCTAAAAGAAAGAAGAGACTATTCTAACTGTCCAGATTTGTACACTTGTAACAACACTAATTTAATAAGTAGGCTACACTCTAATAATCTCTAATCTGTCTCAGACTGATGCTAAAAAGCTAATTCATGCATCTGTTACTTCTAGGATGGACTATTGTAATTCATTATTATCAGGCTGTCTTAAAAGCTCCCTGAAAAGCCTTCAGCTGATCCAAAATGCTGCAGCTAGAGTACTGACAGGAACTAGAAAGAGAGAGCAGATTTCTCCCATATTGGCTTCTTTTCATTGGCTCATACCATATCACCCCAATAGAGCACTTTGCTCTCAGACTGCTGGCTTACTTGTGGTTCCTAGGATACTTAAGAGTAGAATGGGAGGCAGAGCCTTCAGCTTTCAGGCCCCTCTTCTGTGGAACCAGCTCCTAGTTTGGATTCAGGAGACAGACACCCTCTCTATTTTTAAGATTAGGATGAACGATGGGTTTTCTCTGTAATTATTGTGGGGTCTTTACCTTACGCTATAAAGTGCCTTGAGATGTCTGTTTGTTGTGAGTTGGCTCTGTATAAATAAAATGTAATTGAATTGAAAAATTGAATTGAAAAGGCTGAAACTGTAATATATCCTAAAAAAAAAAAAATTAACTTTAACCCTCCAACATTAATAACAATTAAGTTCAGGGGACAATGAAGTGGTATGAAGGGGGCCCCAAATCAAATATTGCTTAGGTCCCCTTCAAGGCTTGGGCAGACTCTGCTGTAGGTGAAGACAGCAGCAGTGTGATAAGCAATGGCGATTGATTAATATCAATATTTATTTACATTTGCATACTTCCCCAAATCTGGCAGCCACAGCACCTTAATCTGATAAAATAGCAAACGGTCAAGGCCGAGAAGTGTTGGATGAGCAGCAAGTGTCCATTTTAGGCTGCATCATAGCATTTTAGATATTTAGGTTAAAGGTGTGTTGAAAGGCTGCACAGTAGTTTGAATTTGTAGCCTCTGTGCTGGTTAAACATGTTTTAAAAAGCCCTCAAGCAGGTGAAATAACAGATTTTAAAAAACTAAATGATACGTTAAAGCTTTGCAATTTAAGCATTACTAAAGTAAGTTAAAAAAAAAAAAGTATAAAAGTATTATTAGCAAAAGGTATGCCCACACTGAATAAGAGTAAAACAGTGTCAAATGCTTTTAAGACATAGTTGCGGGCCGGTCTAAGCCAAAAATGCCAGGGCCGATTTTTTGTCCCAGTCCAGCCCTGGGAGTGAGTATTATAAACTGTAGCTGTACACTTATATTCATTTTACATTTTGTGATAAAATAAATTGTGGTGTCTGTTGAGTAAAAGCAAGTTTCTGAATCTTGTGTAGATTTTGCTGCATTTAGTGATGGAAATGAGCAACGGTTTGTTTGTTGAGGCAGTACAATGTTTGAATAAGACTTGTTTCTTGAACAAGTTCAGAACATACTACTTATAAAACAGAGACATTTGTTAACAGACTCATAAAAACTATAGATTTAATTTCAGTTGGACTTAATGTGGTACTGCATAGACTTATTTCTTCAGTTTTTTTTTTCCCCCAGTTTATTTAAGTTTTAAAGTGAGGTACAAAATAGAGACAACAGAATGATTAGCACAGTTAACAGTGTACCAGTTATTTAAAATCAGAATTGGGCTAGAACACACCCAAATACCCAAATATGAGCACATACAGGAAAGAGATCAAATCAGAATAAAATAGTAAGAACCATAATGTGATTACAGACAGATAAATCAGAAAATGAGTATAGTACCTGCATGTACACGCCCAAACAAACAAACACACACACACACACACGACGAAACCAACAAGACAAAAAACAAACAAAAACAAAAACAAACAAAGGGGCCAGGGGGGTGCATCCTATGAGTATGAAGAACTCATCCAATTCGAATCAGAAAAAAGAAGGCAATATATATAAAAAAGGACAAGAGAAAATAAATAACTAAATATAATGATCACCAGCAATGTGTAATGTAACAACTTTTTAATCCGGGGTATCAGGGAAGTTGATTTTTCTGAGAGTTTTAATCAATGGATTCCACAATCCCAAAAATTTAGTAGTAGAGCCTCTCAAAGTAAGACGAAGTTTTTCCAATTTAATGAAATCCAGTGTGTCTTGGAGCCAATGGACATGTGAAGGAGGTTGAGTGGATTTCCACCTCATTATAATCACTCTTTGTGCCAGGAAAGTCAGGAAAGCTAAAGATGATTTTTGAAAGGATGACAGGAGGGGCTGAAGAGGTGCAAATCTAAACAAACCAGTGAAGGGGTTGGGCTCCAATTCCTTATCAAAAACATCTGACAGAGTAGCAAAGACTTTGAACCAATAATTGGAAAGCTGGGGGCAGAGCCAAATAGTGTGCATCAAATTAGCTGGAGAAAACTGACATCTATCACAGGCAGGTGAAACCTTGGTATAAAACTTGGCCAGACGCGCTTTAGTGTAATAAGTGAGGTACACAAGTTTGCATTGAATTAGATTATGTCTGGCACAAATGGAGGACTTATGAACTAATGACAGGATTTGTTCCCAAAGGTCCTCTGAAATGGCCTGTCTGAGGTCCACCTCCCAAAGTGATCTAACAAAGTTTAGTGTTTGTGGACGGAGTAACATAATTTGATTGTAAATGAAAGAAATGGCCCCTTTCAGTTTGAGAGTTGGCTTTAAAAATATATCTATGGGTAAATCCCCAGGAGCATTGGGGAAAACTGAATAGGTAGCGCGGACAAAACTACGTACCAGCAGGTATCTGAAAAACTGATGGCGCGGGAGACCAAATTTCTCACAAATTTGTTGGAACCAGGCAAATGTGTTATCAATGTACAGGTCATGAAAAGTTGACATTCCCATTCTCCTCCATAAAAGAAACATACTATCCATGAGAGACGGCACAAAAGCATGGTTTGCAGCTATAGGAGAATGAACAGAGAAAGCTTGTAGGCCAAAGTGTCGTCTAAATTGCACCCACATCTTTAAGGATGCGTTGACTATTTTATTAGAGGTGTAAGGTTTGGTTGAGGATTGTAATGGTGAATATAATAAGGCAGCCAGACATACAGGTTTTACGCAGTTGGCCTCCATAACAAGCCAAGCCGGTGGAGAAAAGTGATCTAACTGAAGCCAGTATCTAAAGAGTCTAATACTGGAAGCCCAATAATAATATCTGAAATTTGGCAAAGCCATCCCCCCAAGCATTTTGGGTCTTTGTAAAACTTGAGTGCATATATGAGGGACCTTCCCACTCCACAGGAATTTAATAATAATACTGTCTAGTTTGACAAAAAAAGACAGTGGAAGAAAAATAGGAATGCACTGAAATAGATAGGAGAAACGTGGCAGGATGTTCATTTTAATTGAATTAATCCAAGCAACCAAAGGGAGGCCAAGCACCGTCCAGCAATCAAAGTCTTCCTTAACACACGCCAAAACGGGAGAAAAGTTAGCTTTGAAAAGATCCATGTATTCCGGTGTAATCTGAATTCCTAAGTAGGTAAAGCTCTGATCTGTGACCTTAAATGGTAACGTATGTAATGGGTAATTCTTAGCTGAAGCGTTGACTGGGAACAATTCACTTTTGCTAAGGTTTAATTTATATCCTGACAGCTGGCCAAATGTACTAAGTGTGGTGAGAGCAGCAGGGATAGAAGTGTTCAAGTTAGAAATGTACAAGAGTAAATCATCGTACAAGGAAACTTTGGTTTCTATATCATTCCTCTTAATACCTCTAATATCTGGATTAGATCTGAGGGCAATTGCAAAGGGTTCAATTGCCAAAGCAAACAGTAAAGGACTCAGTTGGCGTGTTGAGCGATTGAGATTAGTTTTTCAGGTTAGAGGCAAATATACTTGAATTTCACAGGTGCTGTGCTGTAATTTGAATTTGTTCACAGCAAAAACAAAAGATAAGATAGCTGTAGACCTGTTCTGCAATATTCTGGTGAGATTAGAGTTTTAACCCATAGGGTGGCTGTATCTCAGGAGGTAGAGCAGGTCACCTACTAATTGGAAGGTTGGTGGTTTGATCCCGGGCTGCTCCAGTCTACATGTCAAAGTATCCTCGGGCAAGATACCGATCCCCAAGTTGCTCTCCGATGTTTTTATTGGAGTGTGAATGTTAGATAGTAAGCACTTAGGCACAGAAAAAAAGTGCTTGCATGAATGGGTGAATGAGGCATGTGTAAGGTGCTTTGAGTGGTGAGGAATTACAGTGGTATGAAAAAGTCTGGGCACCCCTGATAATTTTCATGATTTTCCTTTATAAATCTTTGGTTGTTTGGATCACCAATTTCAGTGAAATATGTCATATAGCAGACGAACACAGTGATATTTGAGAAGTGAAATGAAGTTTATAGGATTTACAGAAAGTGTGCAATAATTATTTAAACAAAATTAGGCAGGTGCATGGGGAGGGGGGGGGGGGGGGGGTAGCTACAAAGGGGGGGCCGACATCATATTAAACCCTATGGATTAAGAATGGGATGCCAATCAAGTTCATATGTATGTGAAAGCAGATGAGCAAATACTTCTGGCAATATAGTATGTATACAGTGCAGTACTGTCAAAAGCATTAACTCCTTATTTCTTTATGTTTGAGTCCAAGTAGCCATCCATCCATTTGCTTCCGCTTATCCTATTTGGGGTTGCAGGGGGGTTCAAATCTATCCCAGTTGCCATAGGGCAAGGCGGGGTACAGGCTAGCCTGTCACAGGACCAACACAGAGAGACATAAACCATTCATACTCACATTCATACCAATTTAGAACCACCCATTAACCTAACCCCACTAACTGCATGTCTTTGGACTGTGGGAGACAGACACGGGGAGAACATGCAAACTTGACACAGAAAGGCCCCACCTAGATGTTGAATTCAAATCCAGGATTTTCTTGCTGTGCTAACCACTGTGCCACAGTGGTGCTGTGCTGCCCAAAAGGCATTAAACATCCAAGAAAAACTTTGAATGTCCTTCACGAAAACTCGAGAATTATTTCTGAAGACTACTTATAGGGTTACCTTACAATATAAAGCCCCTTGAGGTGACTGTTCGGTGTGATTTGGCGCTATATGAAAACAAATGAACTTAACTGCTTAAAGAAATTAAAAGAAAACTTGCTAAAGAGAGGTCAGGCTGTTTGGAAGAATAAAGGTGGTGGACATACAAATATGTATTTGTATGTAAATGTATCTTGTTTTTTTTATACCAGTTTTAATTTTGTTCTACTTTACATTAAAAGAGTTAATGCAAACCAACCCGTTTGTGGTATTTTTATTCACTAACCCAATGAGAATCTATAAGAGAACCGAGAAGGAATCAAACCGATAAGTGATATTGATAATGGAATTGGAATTGGAATAGCTAAATTCTTATCAATTCCCATCCCTAATATAAATGAGAGATGTTGAGAAATACGTCCTCAGATAACAGGTTTAGGAGTGAATAGAAGTGCTCACATTCAATACACTAGCTAATTAGAGTCTGACTAGGGGTGGGACATGGACTATGTAAAAATGTGATTAAAAACATAAAGGGTGTAAGGTATTTCATCCACAAGAACAATTTTTGGAATACATTTGGAAGTTTGAGTAGTTTCAAAGGTTGAAAAGTTTTATTACCCACAGATCAATACCATATATTTAAAAAAAATAAAATTCCTTCAAATTTTGCTCTGGCCTCTTCTTTAAATGTGTATTCAGCATGATACCTTATTTTATCAGTGAAGTATACTTAAACAAAATGTGATTGTAAGGTAAATAAACCCAACATTACAAGCATGTTGATTGTCAAAAAAGTTGCTGTAGCAGGTGCATTAGGAGATTAAACCTATATCTCTATATGGTAACCTTGAATTTACTTTTGGAACAAGCTTTATATTTCCTGTTTGTATGGCCTCCATAAACATGCTCATAACTACACACACACACACACACACACACACACACACACACACACACACACACACACACACACACATATATACACACATATACACTTCGCAATTTGAAGCAGATTTGTTCAAAGCTGGACGAGCAGCGAAGCCAAATTGCTGACAGCTGTTTGGATATCAGAGCTTCCCCACCACCACCCTCCTCTGCTCCCATAACTAGTCCTCTCACCCCACATGCAGCCTTCCCTGGACAAGTTGCACGAACACACACACACACACACACACACACACACACACACACACACACACACACACACACACTATTCTGCATCCTTACTCACTCGACTCTTCTGTCATGCTCCCTTCCTGGCCTGTGCACCCACTGACACAGAGTATTGTGTCATTACACTACAGTGTTGCTGGGGGCTTACACAAACAGACAAAGGTACACATTTGCACACACACTGCTGGCTTTCATCTAAGATACATTTATTACTCTGTAGTGTTTCACAAACCTATGTTCATCTCAACAGTCTTGTGCGTTGTATGTTGACACAGACACAGGCTGATTATTATGTGTCTCCAGGCCCAAACATATTGTGATGGAGATATGACATTAGTAAAGCTGTAGTTTATTCACTTACAGGGTGACTTCAGAAACAAAACCTGATATTTCTCAGCAACTGCTGGAGGCTTTTTCTCAACAGTGGAACATTTGAAAGAAATGATGTTACTCCTACTTTTAAAGTGAAATATTCTGTAAGATAATGACCCTATTAAAATCAAATCAGGGGACTAGGCTGGCGTTGTAATGGCTCACTTATATCTATGTGATCTGGTGTTTTCGCTGGGGGTTTATGAGCTGCAGAGGTTGAATCCAGGACTGGTCCAGTCCAGATGATCAGCTGCATATTGACTCAGACCTCAGGGTCACACAGACAGGAATTAATCAATCAATATGCTCACCTCCTTAACGGTCATGTGTTTGTGTTTGTATTCCTTGTGTGTGTGTGTGTGTGTGTGTGTGTGTGTGTGTGTCTGTGTGCGTGCATGCGTGTGTGTGTGTGCACGTGCGTGTGTGTTTGACTGTATAGATGAGAGGAATGCTGATGCTCATTAGGGAATGTAAAGCGGCTCTTAATGCTTGATTCAGCAATATTGGCAATCTGGATAGGATGCCAGGAGAAAATGGACAGCAACTGCAGTGTATTTGCAAGGTTTGGGGGAGTAAAAGTGTCTCCTTTGAAGGTTTTCACATTATTATGAAAATTGGACTTTTTGTTATAATGGTCTTTATACTGGGGGGAATGCACAAGAGAGTAAAGACTAATTTTGCTGATTTCCCCTCAACTTGAAAACATTACATGTTTTTCTGTACTGCAACTTGCCAGTTTTCTTTTAATTACTACCCAGTCTTCATATACATCAGTCTTCACTTGGTGTTGGCTTTTTGCCCCTATTTAGCAATATCTGATCAAATTAAGATTAATTGACTGACTTGGTCATTGCATCATATTTCACTTCTTTACCTTCAAAAACTCCCAGGTTGCTTTTGCAGTATGTTTTGAGTTATTAACTATTTCTGTACCCCTTCCAATCAACTTTGCTGCATTTGGCTGAATCTGAGCATAAAGTATCACCTCCTACCCTTCAGAAATCATGAACTCTTCTGTCAGATTACCAAAAAACACTAGTAACTCAGTGCCACTGGAAACCTGTGGATGCTAAAATCATCACATTGCCTCATACTTTATAGGTGATGCATTGTGCTGCAGGTTGTAAGTCTTTCCAAGTCTTCGCCACATATTTTCAATAATGTTTATCTATTTTAACGGTAAACCTACCACTGCTAGAAACTCAAATGGCATTATTTGATACAGGTATTAAATCATAATTTCTTAAGTTTTTCTGAGTGCAGATACAACTCTATGCAAAAGTCCTGAGCTACCCCTCATTTCTTTATATTTTGCTAGGAAAATGTGAACTAGGTGCAGCGATTTATTGAAACATGTGCAAACATATATGGAAATACAGCATATGAGACAAAAACTAGTTTGTTTAACTCTAATGAGCTTAAAAAACAGTATTTGGTATAACCACCTTTATTCTTTAATATAGTCTCAACTCTCTTTGGCAAGCTTTCTTCTAATTTTTTAAGTTGTCATCAGGAATAGTTCTCCAAGCTTCTTGAAGTACATTCCAGAGCTCTTCTTTGAATGCTGGCTGCTTTATATTCCATTTTCTGTCAAGATTCCTACACTACTTCAATAATGTTGAGGTCCGGGCTCTGGGAAGTGCAGTCTATGACTGATAGTGTTCGATTGTGTGTTTTTCAATCCAGGAATGCTTTTACTGCATTGGCAGTGTATTTGGGATTATTGCCATGCTAAAAACTGAAGTCTCTAAACACACTGCAGTCACATGTCTTAATGACTATAGGCTGGTGGCTCTGACACCTGTCATAATGAAGTGCCTGGAAAAACTGGTACTGAGTTACATCAAGGCAGCTCTCCCACCCTGCCTGGACCTTTGCCAGTTTCCCTATAGGGCAAATAGGTCAACAGATGATGCCATCTGCAATGCACACCACCCCACCTTGCTACACCTAGAATGGTGAAGATCATATCCCAGGCTGCTGTTTGTGGACTACAGGTCTGCTTTTAATACCATCCTCGCTAGCAGACTGTTTTCCAAGGCGTCCAGTCTCGGCCTCCAGTACGACACCTGCCTATGGATTCAGGATTTCCTCACTCCACCACCCTGTCTCTCAGCACTGGGGCCCCTCAGGGCTGTGTGCTGAGCCCTTTTCTCTTGTACCAGGTCACAACACCAACGCAATTATTAAATTTGTGGATGGTCACTGACAGTGATGAGACACCCTACAGAGAGGAGGTTCAGAGACTGACGGTGACTGACTGCCACTTAACACCAAAAAGACAAAAGAACTGATCCTCGACTTCATGAAACAGCAGGAGTAACATCAGCCACTTCTCATAAATGGGGACAGAGTGGAGCGAGTCTCCAGCTTCAGGTTCTTGGGCACACACATTTCTGAAGACCTCACATGCCTAGATATTTTGTCTTATTTGTGTAAGATTAGTAAAATTGTTTTGTCTAAAGACTAGATGTTTTGTTTTATTTCAAGAAATCTTACCAAGTGTAATTATCTTACTGCTCTAGCAGATTATTTCACTTATTTTGGAAAGATTCAGGCTATAATCAAGTGAAATAATCAAGGTCAAGGGTCAATGAGCTTACAAAACAAATTTTGTGTTCCAATAATTAGCGCTAAAATTATTCAAATCAATAAAATGACATGGGTGCCCAAATTTACGCACCTGCCTAATTTTGTTTAAATAATTATTGCACACTTTCTGTAAATCCTATAAACTTCATTTCACTTCTCAATATCACTGTGTTCATCTACTATATTTAACTGAAATTGCTGATCCAAGAAACCAAAGATTTATAAAGGAAAGTCATGAAATTTATCAGCGGTGTCCCAACTTTTGCATACCACTGTATTAGGATGAAAGTATTCTACTACTTTTATCCTCATAGTTTTTTTTTTTTTTAAACTGTGTGTTGGAGCAGCACAGTGGCACAAAGGTTAGCACTGTTACCTCATAGCAAGAAAGTTCTGGGTCTTCTTTTCTGTGTGGCATTTGCATGTTCTCCCTGCGTCTCTGTGGGTTCTCTCCAGGTGCTCTGTCGTCCTCGCACAGTCCACAGACATGCAATTAGTGGGGTTAGGTTATTGGTAATTCTAAATTGCCTATAGGATGTGAATGTTGTCTGTCGCTCTATGTTAGCCCCATGATAGACTGGTGACCTGTTCTGGGTCAGCTGGAATAGGCTCCAGTCCTGCCATCCTGAACTGAATAAGTGGAAGAAAACAGATGGCTGGATCTGTGTGTTGGTATTTTTTTTAAAACCTTGTAGCTCTACAACCTCTACCTTTTGGAGACTTCACTGTGGAAGTTATCTCACTAAAACATCTTTGTAGCTTCAGAAGGACAGGCTAGACCAAACACATGACAGTTCATCAATGTTGTTTGTATCCCAGGGAAAAGCACCTGCAGAGATCAGGCGTCACAACCATTTACCAGCTCTCTGTACACACCATGAGAGGCCATCAGTACAGAGTAGCAGTATGCATCAGTATTCACTCAGCTCTTCCGTCAGGAAATGCTGATAAAATGACATTTTCATCACTTTCAGTAGAAGCACTATGACATCCCTCATACACAAACAAACACACAGAGAGAACAACAGGCACACACACAAAAGCCCATATACATATAGAATATGTACAGAATATGTACAGAAACATACACGTGGGCAAATGCAGCCACAAATGTGTGCACACACACACACACACACACACACACACGCTCCACCCAGCACATCACACCGTTCAACACATCCCATTTAATCTGATAGCTGGCTATTGGGAAATGTGGCAGCAGGGAAAAAAATTAAAAAGTGTGTGAAGGTGAAAAAACAGGAGAAGAAAGTATGGCAGGAGGAATAATAATGGCAACAACTGAGAAACTGGCCTATTTCACTGGTGGAAGAGTGTGTTGGTAAGGTTAAAGTTAAGTTACAGAAAAGAAGACAAAATTACAAACTAAACATAGGCATGATAAGCTACCTAAAGCTCACACACAAAATATGTGAAAACTGCTGTATCCACTTTTATTCTGCTCAGTGGAAGCTTTTATAGAATTGCAGACTGCTGGGAATCGCCTGCATTTCCCCTTTAACCCAACATCCTCAGCTGCGGCTAGGAATGCTGGGTATCCAACAAGCTGTTTGAAGGTCAAATAAAACATAAAAGGAAGACCTAGTGGAGTTGGATAAAACAGACATTTGACAGGGAACACAGAGATACATCCTTACTAGGGTTGAAGTACGAGTCGAATCTTGGCCTCAGGATGGCTCACCTGTACTGATAGTCTCTGGTCTTCACCCACTGGCTTCTCTACCTTTTTATGCTAGTATCTCCCCTTTTAAAAATGTCTGCTTGTTTTTAAAACTGCCTCAATTGCATCTATTGTAATCCCAACACACAACAGCACCAAACAGCTTTCCTGTGAGACACATCCTATCCCTTAACAAGACCACAGGTGAACTAACATTCAAGTTATGCTCAAAAGCAGTCTCCCTGAGCAGCAACCAACCACACCTTATCTTGTCATATGTTTGCACTCTGAAACCCCTTTTTAATTCCTTGTGGTGTGCAACTCTTTTCTTGACACATGTACTTTTTTGTACATTTTTCCTGAGTCTCACTTTTACTTTTTCATTTCAAATGCATGAAACTCTTAATTGTAATGGATGTGTTATTTACTTAGAAGATTCTCCACAGTACAGACAATGTCATAATACCAGACCTTCCTTTGATGTAGAAGCTTCTAGGAAGTTGTTGGAAAAAAAACTGTCCTGCCCAGTGGCTATATTTTCCCCATGTATGCTCGTACCTGTGATGTACATTTTCTATATACATAACATGTAGCTGTCCATCATTATTTCTTTTGACTTGTTTTCAAGGAGAATAAGACATCTTTACATGTAGCAGCTGTCTTAAGTGGTGTGCTTTTCACTGTCTTGACCAAATATATGGACAAAAATACAACAGCCTGTGTCAGACATTATACAATGTTTGCACATGGGTGTATAGGGTTTATTAGTTTCTCTTATAGAATTAAAAGTATCTGACAGCAAATGTAGAAGTTAGCGGACCTGAAAACTGGTTATGCTGAGTGTGGACTTTTATCCTGTGCAGCAGCATCTTTTTAAGCATTTTGAAGATGAGAGGGGATGTATTTTCCCCCTTTATGCAGGTCAGCCTCATCTAGTACCTGGCCTGATTATCTCTTCAAATTAAGTACATTAATTACTGTCATCTCAGTGCTGTCAGCACAGCTGGTCTAAGTCACTGGCTCCTAAATGTAAGAAGGAGAAGGAGGTTGCAATGCACTTTGATAGAATCTGACAGGAGTTCTTGGAATAGAACCAAATATGCATTTTTGGAAACACCCTTTTTTTATGCCTTTATATACCAACACGATGGATTTTAAAGCAAATAATCAAAATGTGATTGCAAAAGTATAGCGTTAACACTTTTTATTAATTACAGCTGCAGATATACATATAATAGGGTCTGAAGTTTACATCAACTCATGATGGGCATGAATGTCATGGTAATTTTAGACTTTTAATAATTTTTTTGAACTGTTGTTTTTCCAGGGTGGGATGATTATACAGCACATATCTTAAATTACATAAGAAAAAAAAATGGATGGATGGATGGATGGATGGATGGATGGACAATAACGGGAGAAACTAAAACAAGTAAAATAGAAAAAATACAAACCTTTATCCGGTAGAGGACTTTAAAGAATTAATGTATGATGATGACGAAGAAGAGGAAGAGGAAGGGATATTAGAGTATACTAGATTTAACCTCCTGAGACCTAAGCTCCTGTTTGCGATGCATTTTTAATTTGTGATTAGATGGACCTGATATGTATATAAACTAAGCTTCCTCTTTGAACAGGAAGTTGTATTTTGTTACCTGGTTGTTACATACTTTTGTGGAAAAATAATGTCCTCAAATGTGGACAATGGGATTATTTTATAGCATAACAAAACAAAAACAACATGACTTAATAAAGTATAAAACACTATTGAGCAGAATGAAGTATAAGCCAAAACGTAATGTCCCCATATCTGGACGGAGGGTCTCAGGAGGCTAATGCAAATGGGCAAGAGGATGAAAATCAGTGGATTACTATAAGAAGAAGTAGAAAGACAGAGAAGGCAGAAACATTTACTCCATTTATTACCATGGAAAGAGATCTTGTTAACAAGCCATGGAACTGAAGAGAACTAAAGACAATAGTCTGATATTTTCCCAAGGATATCAGAAAAAAAATAAAAGTGGCCGGAGGAGTAAGATTCAGTATATGCAATATACAGACTCCACAGTCCTGACATGATGCAGCTGATGAACCACACCCTGCCAGTAGATAGAAAGGACAAGATCATTTATTCATATAAAATTCTCTGTGATCCCACAGAATTTCCCAAGATCGCACCTGAGAGGACACAAACGTTCATGAATAGCCTTAGCAGCTCAAAAAGAAGTACCAGTAGCTTAATCAGAGCAAAGATGAAAAACTCTTAGTTTTATGCTAACATAATGACTACTGTAAGAGAGAGCTGGGACCTGTCACAAAATCAGATTGATGAATTACCCCTAGGCTACATGCAACATGCAAATATTTGTGAATGGTCTTCAGCAAAAGATTAGATGAAAAGTGTAAATGACTTTTGTGGTTTGAAAAGCAAATGCCTGAACTGGTATAGATAGCCCTTGTTCAGGAAGAAATTTAAAAAAAATATGTGTTGCTGCTGCTTAAGCCTTTTAGATTTCTGCGTGTTCATTTATTGAACAGGAATGAGACAACACAATGGAATAAGGAGTCCAATTATTAAATTTAATTAGCCATTTGTCACACAGTTTACAGATTAATCTGGGTCAGAACTGCATCTCATCCCTGTGTGGGATGGCATGAAGTACAGACGCCTTCTAGTTCAGCTCACAGTTTCATATAGTGAAAGCTTATCTATCTTGGTTACATCATATACAAAACAAGAACTGTGCAAGACAGAGAGAAAAGGATTCCAAAGCTGCTTCTCCCTCGAAGTGTTCGTTTATAGTCTCGTTGACCACTCCACTCGAGAGTCCTTGCTTGTGTTATTGATAAAATGGCGACATAGCAGGAACATTCTGTCCTAAAACATTATGTGCTTCTGTGTCATTGTTCAGTTATGTTTATTTTCTAGTCTAAGACAGAGTTCCTCAGGCAAATAAATATACATATGGAAAGCACAACCATATACCATGAGTATATTCCTTCATTCACTGGGATAACACACAACAAAAAGAACACAGAATGCATCAATCACTAATGTTTGCCCAAGTGTCTCTCTCCCACATGCGGAGCAATTGGAGTGGCAGAAGATCCTTCAAGAGAAGTGGAGCCAGGGCCAAGAGTCAAGCGGTCACTCTCACCACAGACAAAGCCACACAGCACCCTTCTCAAACGGAGACCTAGGAAACTGCTTTCATTGTGGTAAACCAAACCACTGCTTAAGAAATATATATTACACAATCGTAATTAACCCTGCCTACAGCACCTCCATTACACAGTCAGAAGAAGACCAGAAAGAAGACAATATAACACCAGCTGTCAGGACAGTGACTACTTTGAAACAGGAAATGTGTTTAAAGCTCTAGTAGTTAAACTGGCAAAAACAAATGCTGAACCTCATTTACTAACAGATGTAAATGCAAAGTCACCTCAGTTTTTGGTTGATGCTGGAACTTCGGTTTTAGCTCTAAATTCAAAGTTCATTAAATTGAAAAAATCAAAGGAACACTAAGAATTGTGGGGGTCAGAGGCATTCCTATGTGTTGACCTGTCTCTGAACTTGCACTAGTATCTATAAGTCTTTTCACAGAGTGGATGCCAAGTTTTATGACCTCAAGATGCTCAGGATCATCAGCCTTAGCCAGTACAGAAAATGAAGTCACTGGCTTAGCTGGTTGTGGTACAGTCTCAGGGCAGGCCACTGACAGAGCAGTCTCCAGTGCTGCTTGCTCCAGTCCAATCAGTCACCAATCAGTGTTTGGAAAAACACAATTCAGTCACTGTACTGGCTAGTGCAGATACTAAACTCTAATGTCACACTGTGTGTCTCAAAAAACATAGAACTCAGTTCTTTCACTATTAGGCTCAGAAACAGTAAACACAATCACTGATTGGACATCTGCCCTAGTAAACATAGTCTCAGACATTACTTGGTCAGACAGAAATGCAGTCATTGAAATAGTCATGTCAGGCTTATATAATTTCAAAATAGAAGAATCTTGTTACTTGCCAGCTCAGAAACAGAAAAGTAAGTCCTGTTTGCTGGCCAGAGTCTGATGGGGGGATAGGTGTAGGCTCTGGCTGGGACCCGACATTGGCAGATACTGGGAGAGATGCAGGCTCTGGCTGGGTATTGTTCCTCTGAGCCATCAGATAGCCAGTTCTTCGACAGGCAGGCTAGGCAGGAGCTAGAGGTCTAGGTAAAAAAGTTGAGGCTGGCTATGGTGGTCCTAGGGCCAGGTCCAGCAGGAAGGGTACCTGCATGGTGAGGAGATCAGGTACAGGCTGACTCTCCCAATTTCACTACTGGGAACCTTGTGTCTTTGGGGTGGCTGTAGCTCAGTAGGTAGAGCAGGTCACCTACTGATCAGAAGGTCAGCGGTTCGAATCCTGGCTACTCCAGGCTACATGCCAATGTATCCTTGGGCAAGATACTTAACCCCAAGTTGCTCTCCGACCGTTCTGTCGGAGTATGTATGCGTGTGAATGTTAGTTAATTAAAAAAGCACTTAGCTTCGTAAAAAATGGAAGTGCTTGTATGAATGGGAGTGCATGGGTGAATGCAAACAGGTTGTATAAGCGCTTTGAGTGCTCATACTGAGTAGAAAAGCGCTATATAAGAACTAGTCCATTTACCATTTACCATTTATTGTGCAAAACAGGCAAGCAGAAAAGACAAGCAGAAAGTCCACATAACTTAGGTCAGAGGAACGTAACCTGGCGCCTGGGTGGCTTAGTGGTGAAGCTGGCTACCACATACACATGCCGCGTTGCGGTGTGGGCAGCGCGGGTTCGCCCGCGTGTCTTCCCCGTATCTTCCCCCGTATCTTTCCCCCATTTCCTGTCACTCTCCACTGTAGACAAAAGCCGCTATGGCCAAAAATGCAAAAAAAAAAAAAAAAAGAGGAACCTAACCTGTCCATGAAGCTCAATGGTATAAAAACTCCTGATACTCGCTGACCTTCACACCTGCTAGGTCCATTGTATGATCATGTCATTCTGTCATGAAAAAGGTTGTGTGAATTAACCTGTAGACTCAAATACAGGATACAGAAGGCAGGAGTTAAGCTTCAACAAGCTTCTAATGTTGATAGATCTGGAATTAAAAAGTCCAAAGTCCAGGGATAAGTGGTGAGTAAAACTAGGAATTCAAAAATCCAGAACTCAATAGGAAGGTATATACAGTACCAGTCAAAAGTTTGGAGTATGTCCAAACTTTTGACTGGTACTGCACAAAAAGCACAGGCAATCATAGTGATAAAATGTACTGTGTTGAGGCTTTAGAGCTTGTGTAGAGAAATTTGGGAAGTCTTTTATGAAATGAGTATTGACACTTGCTTCTTTGTAATTACTTTTTCTTTGGTCACAGTGGCTTTTATCAGCAGTAGAATATGACAGGAAATGGGGGAAAGATACGCGGGCAAATTGGTGACAGGTCAGTACTTGAGCCCACGCTGCAGTGGGGCATATGTATGTGGTCGCCTGCTCCACCACAGAGCCACCTGGGTGCCCTGCTTGTTTCTTTAAGGGCAAGGGATATCACTGATGTAGTACAAAGCCTTGCTGATTCAGGAAGTGGTTAGAGTTTTGGTGTGATTTATGAACATATATAAAATACCATGGATCCTCGCAAAATTGCATGCCAGGCTTTGTGTTGGAATTTTGCCAGTTTGCCTGTGACACAGAGGAGCTTGTTTTTAAAAGGAGCAGAGTTTCCCCTGCTGGAGAGGTTATTTCCAAAAAGAGAAACCAACTGAGTTTAAAAGCAGTGGAAAAAATATTATTTTTAAAATAAAAATGAATAAAGTCACCATCACTCCATTATTCAAAAGCACAATCACCCTCCCATCTGGTTAAAACACTGCAACAGTTTTAACATTAACATCTAATGTCATATTGTATTTACATTGACTGAAATTATACTCACAAGTCCTTTTGACATTGATAGACCTCTTTTACCATTACTTACATATTAATTATTAATCAAAACAGATTAGATGAATGAATGAATGGATTAATGACCTCACAACATCAAATTAAGGTGTTTTTATTTCTATTTTTGGCAGTGATTATTCCCATGCTGACACTGTTGAATGACAGCCAAGAGGCCGTCACAAACAGTTGAAATGACAATAAAGGTTTTGATCAGCAAATCAAATTAAGGTTAAGAAATAAACCTTTTCTTGAACCAATTGGATGGAAAGCTTCAAGGCTTCATGAGGCTTCTTCTGGTCATCACTTGGGAACTGAGACTCTGAAATCACCCCCGCAACCCCCACCCACCCACCCACCCCCACAGCCCCCCTCCCCCAAATCCCCCATTCGCATGCACACACATGCATGCACACACACATCACTCACACATGTAGGCTTTTGGAGAGGCCAAGTGCGAAGCCACACTGCCACTTGCCTTTTTAATTGCACCATAGTCGTTATAATTCACAACACATTGTGATACACATAGGACCTTGGGGGAAGGCATGTTACCCAGAGGTTGATGAGATGGGGCTGCTGAGGTGGCCCCACTCACATCCTCACTGCTGTCCATCTGGGACCTCCCCTCTCCTTTCTGCTGACAGGCGTCCAGTTGTCATTGGAATGTGTGGCCACGGGTCTTCATGGCTGCAGGTGCCCTAGGTTTCCTGGGCCCTCATT
The DNA here is from genome assembly GCF_007364275.1 of Archocentrus centrarchus. Classification (NCBI taxonomy): domain Eukaryota; kingdom Metazoa; phylum Chordata; class Actinopteri; order Cichliformes; family Cichlidae; genus Archocentrus; species Archocentrus centrarchus. The sequence goes on along the minus strand of NC_044352.1, from coordinate 33,503,953 downwards.
AGTAAGTACATTTCATGACACAGACAAAAAACACTCACGCAATCATGACACAACAAAATTGTTGGTTTGTGTAGCCAAGGTTTCTTTGTTTTGTTTTTCCCACATAAATTAATTTTTCCAAGTATTGTTTGTTTTTTGTATGTTGTTTTTTTTTTCCTCTATTACAGGTACAGCAGTTGATTAACCATTTTGGTTTATTTACTAGTGTTCTATCCCCCTTTTCTATTTTATCCCCATTCTCTTTTTCTTCTTTCTTTCTTTCTCTTTTCCTTCTTTTTTTCCTCAGCCTGTCAACTCTGGCACAGGTATATGTATTTGAAAAAGAACACAAATAAATAAAATAAAAAGAGAAAAACATTAACAAGAGGAGCCTATAGAGAATCTATAGAGCTCAATGAAAGGACAAATATGTTTGGCACAACAGTGCATTCAGATCACAATTCTGCTTGCAAAATCTGCCAGACGTGACAGGCTTTAAAAAAAATAAATAAAAAAAAGGAAATCACTAGGAATACAGGGAATACCCAACTATGGAGATACACAGCCACACAGAAAACACAGGAAAAGCAAAGGAAGACTGAAACAATATATACATGAGGTAATGAGGGAAGAGGAAACTGAAAACAACCTAGATAATGAGCAGGGGGAAATCATGTTACACAAGATACAGAACACCTGTGACCAAAACAAAAGAAAAAAACAGGAAATAAAACAGCTTAACAGGGAAACAAGCTTAACTTGACACAAGGAGGACAGAGAAAGTCAGGGGAACACTGAAAGACAATAAACAGCACAGAGACAAGAGTGAAGGAACAGAATGGAAAAACAAAGAGAGCTAACTCAATTAAGCAACAACTTTACCAATAGAAAGATAAGAACTAACTCAATCCAAAAGATAACCCAAAAAAATGTAAGACAAAAATAACAAACTAAATACAAGGTCCACTGGGGAGGTAAAAAATATAAGGAGTATAACCAATATTACAAAGAAAAGGAAAATTAAAAAGAATCAACTCGCAGAAGAACTCAAAATCTTAGGTCATGGCAATTCCAATATCCATCCAACAAACAACGTGAAATGCATGTACGTATGTGAAATGTATTTACGTGTATGTACGTGAAAGTTATTAAGATGTGTCACCACCAAGGTTTGGAAGAAGATCCAGTGATGCTCAGATGAGAAGAATTTCATTAAGGTGTTCAGAAACAGCCCAGGAACCACCAAGGCTCAAACCTGCCATGAAATGGAAACTGCTGGAACACTGGCGTCACTGTCCACAGTGAAGTGAGTTTTACATCACCATGGAATAAGAGAGTGGCAACCAAGAAAGAAGCCCCTGCTCTGAAACTGGCACCTTAAAGCTCAACTTAAATTTGCAGCTGCACACTTGGACAAGTGCCTTCTGGAGAATGGCTTTATGGTAGCTGAGACATATATTGAGCTATTTGAGCTATGCAAACCTTTCTCAGATGTGTTAAACCTAAAGAAATGAGCCTGTTTTGAAAATGTAGAAGTAGAAAGTACAGATATTTGTGTAAAAATGTAATGTAGGCAGTAAATGTAGTCAGAAAAATAAATACTCAAGTAAAGTACACATACCTGAAAAATCTACTTAGGTACAGTAAAGAAGTATTTGTACTTTGTTACTTCCCACCTCTGCTGACTACAACAGTACATACATGTCCACACCATAATATTACCTCCACTATATTTAACAAGCGATGGGTATGCTTCAGATAATGAACTGATCCTTTTCTTCTCTATAATTCTCTCTTTAATTCTTGGTTTTCATCTCCGCAAAGGAATTTTTTTTTTTTTTTTTTGCAGGCTCTTTTAGATATTTTCAAACAAAGTCTGAGCTGACTAAGAATAGTAAGTTATTCATACTGCATAAGAAAATCGAATGTTCTATATATTTCTTTACACTATTTGTCTAATGGTTGCAACCAGGAGTGGAGCTAATACTTTTAAGAACCACTGCAAACTAAATACAAAGAACTGGGTTACTTACACATTAAACCTTCAGGACCTTCTCAGCCTTGGAAACCCACGCTCACTTTGAAGCCCTCAACGCTGAGACACACAGAGGTGTTTTAGCTGAGGGGCACACAGAGTGCACAGTCTCACTGGCAGAAGTCTGCATGACTTTGAGGAAATTAAAGCCATGCAAGGCAGCTAGCCCGGACAACATCCCAGGACCAATTCAATTCAATTCAATTTTATTTATATAGCGCCAAATCACAACAAACTGTCGCCTCAAGGCGCTCAGGGCATGCTCAGTAGAGTTAGCTGATGTCTTTGCAGACATTTTCAACATGTCCTTTATACAAGCCACAGTACCCACCTTCTTTAAAGCAACTACCATCATCCCCCTGCCCAAGAAGAAGCCAGTCACCAGCCTCAGTGACTACCAACCAATTGCACTGACTCCCATCTTTATGAAGTGCTTTGAAATGTTAGTCATGACTCACATTCGGGACAACATCCCAGACACTCTAGACTCACTTCAGTTTGCCTACTGACAGAACAGGTCCACAGAGGATGCTGTGAACACTTCCATCCACATCGCCCTACCACATCTAGAGAACAAGGACAGTTATGTGAGAATGCTGTTCATTGACTACAGCTCAGCATTCAACATGGTACTACCAGCCAAACTGACTGAGAAACTCTACTCACTTGGGTTGTCGAACACCATCTGCAACTGGAGCCAGAGCTTTATGACAGGAAGGCCACAGTCTGTCATAATTATGAATCACACATCAAGAACAGTGACTGTTAACACTGGAACGCCCCAAGGTTGTGTACTTATTCCAATGCTGTACACTCTCTTTACTCTTTACTCATTGTGTTGCCTTCCAGTACAACACCAGTATCATCAAGTTTGCTGATGATGCCACAGTAATTGGACTAATCACTGGAGGTAATGAAGCAGCATATAGGAGAGAGGTGGCAGACCAGGTGGCATGGTTCCAGGACAACAATCTTTCCTTAAATATCAGCAAGACTAAAGAAATGATTGTTGATCCAAGGAGGAGGAGGGTGCAACACACACCACTCCATATAGGGAGAGAAGTGGTGGAGAGGGTGAACACCTTCAAATTCCTGGGCACTCACATCAGTGACGATCTCTTCTGGTCACACAACACCAGTCACGTGGTAAAGAAGTCACAGCAGCATTTGGATTTTCTGAGAAGACTGAAGAAGTTTGGCATGCCAGCTGAAATTCTTATCAGCTTTTACAGAGGCACCATTGAGCACATTCTCACCGATGGCCTGCGATTGGGTTGGACTCTGCCTGCCATGCAGCCCTCACATAACAATATTTGAATAGTTTTATTACATTTTCAGATATTACAACATAATAAAACACTGAACAAAATGTTGCTCACATTGCAATGACTAAAAATAATTGAAAAGGTTAGAAAAAAATAGGACATGGAAAAAGAAAACAAGTAATACGTATTATTTTATTTATTTATTTATTTGTTTGTTTATTTATTTTATAAAAAAATATGTACATGAAAACTCACAAAAGTGGTCATTTATTTGTTGCTCATTTATTATTGCTCACTGAACAGGGTTTGGTAGAATTCTCACATCCCAAACCTCTTTAATGGTATCAAAGACCCCCCTTCTAGAAGTCCTTCAACCTTGGGCAAAACACATGACTCAGTGTGCCTGGATTGTGTTTTCACCTCAGGCAGTTCTCATCTGTTCCCAGGAATAGTTTAGCAAGCCTGCTGTTCGACAGATTGAGCCTACGAAGTACCTTAAATAGGAGAAATCCATGTATGATACAACTTGATGAAGTGTGTACTATTCCAAGAGTCCTTCTCCATATTATTGCAAAAGTACGGAATCCTAATTCTGCCTCCCATTGCTGTTTAATGCAGTTCAGAGCCACCACCTGCATCTGTTCTTCTCTTACAGGCATCACCCCTCTTTGTAATGGATCTGCCCTCAGGCAGATCCACCTACTCTGTAGGGTCTGTAGAGATGGGGCGGGGGGGCACCAGCAGGCCACCAGCAGGCCACCGGTGTGAATGCCTCTGACCAAGCAATCAGGCACAGACTTGAGGGTGGCCTGAAGGCCCAACATCCTCTAGTGGGCCCTGTGCTCATTGCCTGACACTGTGGAGTTCAACTTGCATTTGCTATAGAATACCCGAGTTGGCAGGTTCACCAGTGATGCCCTTTGCTTTTCACAAATGAGATCAGGTTCACCCTGAGCACATGTACCAGACATGAAAGGGTGTGGAGAAGTCATGGAGAACGTTCTGCTGCATATAACATTGTTCAGCATAACGGGTTTGGTAGTGGGCCAGTGATGGTCTAGGGAGGCATATCCATGAAGGGATGTAGAGCCCTCTACAGGTTAAGCAAAGAAGGATATCAGCAAAAGTGAAAGGGAAGGTTTACAAGATGGTACCGAAACCTGCTATAATATGCAGTTTGGAGATGGTGGTACTGGTAAAGACAGGAGGCAGAGCTGGAGGTGGAAGTGTTGAAAATGTTAATGTTTTCATTGGGAGGTTGGATGAGATTAGAAATGAATATGTTTGATTAGCAAGGCTGAAATGGTTGGACATGTATAGGGGAGGAAAGTAAATGTATTGGACAAAGGATTTAAACATGGAGCTACCAGGCAGGAGGGAAAGATAAAACCCACTGAGAAGATTTATGGATGTAATGAAGGGGGACATGCCAAGAGTAGGTGTGGCAGAAGAAAATGCTACACTCTTAACCCAGATATTAATTGTAATTAAACGTTTTAGTAATCATTACTTATTCTTTCGTGTTTGGTAAAAATGTTGTCCCATTACTAAATCAAATTAGTTAACTGTACTTTTCTACACAAATATAGAGTGTAATGAACTTGTTAAGCAGAGATTACTAAAGATATTATGTTTTTGAAGTGAAGGGGCGGGGCATATTCAAACTCAGTCCTGCTGCAACATGCACCGTGGCAAGTTCAACGACTCCTGACTGGTAAGTGTGAAGAATAACTATTTTAAATAATTCTAGCTATTTCTTTGCTTAAAAGATAGCTGAGTTCCATGTGCAGATATAACTGAAAATTATAGTTACAGCCTACCGCCACCATTATCGACACTTTGGTAAAGTGAGGGGTTTTGGAATCGAAGTTAAATATCGCGAGTGGAGTGGCGAGCGCGAATGTTAGCATTGGCTTAGTGTTAGCATACTGACGAGTCTCAGTTTATAACGGACAGTTACTTTAGGAGAGATGTACTTTGCTGAAATAAACCTTTATTACACCAAGTTTAAGCCGAGTGTATCCTGTCTCTGAGGGTAATTTTTTTTAATCGAAAAAGCCGCTCCAGTAGTGTCAAGACAGCTAAATGCTATCGTTAGCTTAGCGTTTCACATCGTTCGTAACAGCATGTGCTTGTGTTAACCTAGTCCACGTTTTTTTTCTATACGGTTTCGTATGTACTGAAATGTAATGGTCGGACACAAAGGTTGAAATCTTGTATGACTAAAGAGCTGAAGCTGAGGTTATCGCCAGTTCTTCTTCTCCACCTCTGATCTCCAGACTCTTAAAATACAGAACTGACAACAAGTTAGAAACGTTATTAAACCTGTCAATTGTCTGCAGACAGAAGGGTAAGCCTAACTCATTTGGCAATATTTTAACTCTAATGTGAAATGGGAAAACAAAATTTTCAGGCTGAGAACAGAAATTTCAAAGGGAGACAGTATTTCAAAGTACCATATTTCCTTGATCACTGATGACATGGTTGTGGACAAGTGTGCTAAAATTTTTATTATTTTTTGTTCTTACAGGTCCGTGTGAAGATGCAGTGGAAGTGCAAATACTGTGAGTTTACATCAGAGAAAAGGGGTTACCTCTTAAAACATTACAGGCTAAAACATGGAAGCTACACCAGAACTGTACCATTTCCTTGCTTACACCAAGAGTGTTTATGCACATTTAAGTCCATCAGTGCACTTAGGGTCCACTTATCCAAAATTCACCAGAAAGACCAAGATGCACAACTGTGTGAAACACTGACCTTTCACTGTCAGTCCTGTGATTTTTCTGCTGCTTGCACAGAGGCAGTTTTTATCACTCACTTGCGGAGTACACATTTAAAAGTTAATCACAGAGTCCACTGTCCATATAATGGGTGTAACTTTCATACTACTGTGTACTCCACATTCAATGCACACAGAAGTAAACAGCACAGAACAGGCAATTGGAAGATGTTCAAACCAGAAATAGTGTCTGGTAGTGAAACCAATGAAGTGGCAGAAGAGGAACATGGGCCCCCAAACAACACTGTTGATTTAGAAGGCAGCGAAGAGTCCAGCAATGAAGAGCATCATGATCTTGGGAAACAGTTGGAGCACAACCTAGCTGCTCTTTTTTTAAAGATGCAAACCATCCTCCACATTCCACAAAGTTCTATCGATGAAGTTATACAACAGCTCCTACATTTAAGTGAACTGTCCCAACCACTGCTGCACAATTCAGTCAAGGACATTTTGAAGCTACACACAGATGTAGATGATTCAACTGTGAAACAGGTAGTCAGGGCTGCCTCAGAGAGCAATATCATACTAAAGTATTGTGGCAAGGGTGGCTCCTTATCAACCTCTAAAAGGAGAGCAGCATATGTAAACAAAAACTTTGATGTGGTTATGCCAGTTGAGTACTTTATTGCCAGGGAAAAGAAATCTAGTGCTGTATATGTTCCTATAAATGCCATGTTACAGAAAATGTTGAACAGGGCAGACATTTTAGATAAAGCTCTTCCAGTACAAAAACATGTGCCACATGAGTACAGTACATACAGAGATGGTTTGTACTGTAAAGGAAATGGCCTCCTTAACAGCGAGGAATTCAGAATCGCTGTTGGACTTTACACAGATGATTTTGAAGTGTCCAATCCATTAGGGACATCTAAGAAGAAACATAAAATGAGTGCAGTGTATTGGGTGCTTGCCAATGTGCCATCAAAATATAGGTCCACACTCCAGTCCATTCAACTTGCTCTTTTATGTAAAGCCTCTGATGTAAAAGAATATGGCTATGCTAAATTTCTTCATCCTCTGATCCAGGATCTGGTTTCTTTGGAGCAAGATGGCCTATATGTTGAGAAGTTGGGAGCATGTGTCAAAGGCACAGTGTTGTATGTGGCTGCTGATAACTTGGCTGCTCATTCTTTTGCAGGATTCTTTGAGAGCTTTGGAGTGGACAAGTTCTGCAGGTTCTGCATGGCAACGAGGAGTGAGATCCAAGACAAGGAGGTAAGCTCGGGCTCTTTTGAACCCCGAACTGCAGACATTCACAACAAACAGGTACAGGAGGTACAGCAGGATCCCACTTTGGCAAAACAGTATGGTGTAAAGGGACGATGTGTACTAACTGACAGTCTGGAGCACTTTCATGTTGCTCGTGGCTATCCCCCTGACATCCTACACGACCTTTTTGAAGGGGTTGTTCCTGTTGAGTTATCACTCTGCATTTCAGAACTGATTTCTAAGAAATATTTCACATTAGAAACACTGAACCATGCTATCAAATCTTTTGCATATGCTTTTCATGACAAAACTGACCAGCCTCAGCCTATTGCCCAAGGCTTCTCTACCAAAGGGACCATAGGTGGAAATGGCCATGAGAACTGGGCTCTAATCAGGTTGCTCCCACTTCTCATTGGCCATAAAGTGCCTGAAGGGGACGATGCCTGGAACGTTCTGATGCTCCTTAAAGATATTGTTGAATTGGCTGTAGCAACAAGGCACACTGAAGAGTCTATACATTTCTTTGACTGCAAAGTGTCAGAACACAGAGAACTGTTGCAAACTACATTCCCAAATTTCAAATTGCGTCCAAAACACCACTTCATTGAGCATTATCCTGAGATGATTAAGGCATTTGGCCCACTGTCAGATGTCTGGACAATGCGTTTCGAGGGAAAACATAAATTCTTCAAGCGGGTCATTCGTAATGCACACAACTTCAGACATGTGGCACTTACACTGGCTGTAAAGCATCAGAAAATGATGGCTTACTGTTTGGACACAAGTTCGTTTTTCAAGCCCTCAGTTGAGCTGGACAAAGTTACCACAGCACTGATCACATCTTTCCCCGAGAATGTCCAACAAGTTTTCTGCAAGAGAGTACCCCAGCTTACAAAGGTTCTGGTTGCATCATCAGTCTCTGTAGATGGAATTAGATATTGTGCTGATATGATACTCTCTGTCGGTTCATGTTCAGGCCTCCCAAATTTCAAACAGATCAAGCAGATTGTGGCAATAAACACAGAGATCTTGTTTGTGTGCAATACAATGACGGCATGGTACCATGAACATTTCAGATCATTTGAACTCTGTGGCAGCGCAAATCCCTCTTTGTGTGTGGTGGAACTAAAAGAGCTGAATGATGTTTTCCCTCTGTCAGCATACAGATTTGGAGAAAATTCAGCAGTGACACTCACTCGCTATATTCTGTGTTGAGAAACCACAAGTGTTGTCAGTACTAGCATTGCTCTGGATAGAGTCTAAATGTAAGCCTAATTGGTAATTTTGTATCTTTTTTGATAAGCCATATGTTAAACTGAATATCTATGTCTTTGTGTATATATTTCTAATAAGCTATTTTTTTTATTTCCAAGATGGCAGCACACCAGAAGATGACCTTGAGAGTAATTTTCACAGAGACAGATATAAGAAAGGTTGTTCTGAATACAAGACCTACTACAGTGGAGGATTTGATAGGCAAGCTTAAAGAATCACTGGGACTTAATTTCAACTTCAGTCTCCAGTACCAAGATCCTGAATTCAATTATGAAGTGTGCAATCTGACAGATATCGAAGATCTTCCTGAAAAACCAACAGTCAAGGTCATCCCTCTACTTGAGTTGGTATCTGTCTCAACATCTGAAGAAATTTTGAGTGGCACACCCAGTGTAGCAGATACAGAGATCCTCTCTACATCCTCGCAGGAGCGACAGAAACAGTGGCCAGATTGTTTTGATATCCCAGATTTTTCTGTTGATGTAGCATATAGACTTAGGCAAGCAGATCTTCAGTTTCTTCGTGATGGTACGCACCTGAAAGTAACAAAAGAGCTGAAACATGAGATTCTTGAAAGATTGGCAGAGAGCATGTATAGTTACACAGCATACCCAAATAATGCTCAGTTCGAAAGTGTTGCACAAGCCCTCATAAGCAAGCACCCCTCTCTCCAGGAGCGAGGCTCAACCAGTCGCTGTAGCGGCTGGAAAAATAGTCTAAAATTTAAAATGGCTAATTACAGAACAAAGCGCAGAAGATCAGGGTGCCTTGATGTAGCAGTAAATGCAGGGAAACGAGGAGGGCATTCAACTGAAGGAGAACCAGCCAACAAGAACATCAAGAAGGCAAAGAAAGGCGAGATCAACTTCTTACCCAACTTTCCAGACGGATTTAATCAGGTAGCCCTTGAGGGTGCCCGCAAAGACTTGGTTAATGAAATGCAGAAGAGAACACCAAATGGACAGCTTGTAAAAGAGAAGATGGATCTGACGTTTGCATTGAGAAGAAAAGAGGTGGTGGAGTCAGAACCTGCCGTATGTGAGATGGTGGAACGTTGGCCTGCTCTTTTCACAGAAGATCAGGTTAGTTCATTCATGAATAAAATAATGAGAACTTTTTTTTTAAATATGTGTCTGTGTTTCTCTTAGGAAACTGCCTTTATAAAACCTAAAAATATTTATCTGTTAGCCATTCCCACTGTCAGCAAAAAAAAAAGTAATTTTACCATGCAGGACATGGTAGTTGCTATCTACAGCTGCCTTTATCTTTTTTTGGTAAGGAATATTGTATATTGAGTTGGTCGTTATTGTGAAATCAACACCCTGATGCAGAACTCTGATTTCAGATTATTCTGAAGAGGTTTATCATCTATTAATTCCCTATTCACGGTACGCTATCCTGCTTATTAAAAGGTTACTTGCCAACAAAAATATATAATTTGACACAAAATATTAATAGTCTGTTTATATGTAGCAATGGTCTGCTACACAAAAGTAACACAATACTACAAACAATCAGGGCAGTAGAAAAGCAACTCCTGTGTTGTGTGCGGTACAAAGTTTTTGTTAAAGAAGTTTGACTAGAATAACTGAAATATCCCCAAATTTAAAGTGTTAAGTGAGTGAGTTGAAGGGGGCTTTGTGTTTTACAGCTGACCATGTCCACACCTGTGCAATTTTTATTGCTGTCCTCACTCTGGTGCTTCCACCTTCAGTTATTAGCTGTAAAGATGTAATATTGGAGCATTTTCTGTATTTTGCAGGTATGCATGGAGTTCAACAGGATTGTTGGCAAGAATCTCAAACAGGAATTCTATGAGAGCATTGATCGGCACAGTCCTCGTCTTATCGAGATTTTTCGATCCAAGAGAGGGAACATTGGCCAAATGTTGACACAGCTTTCCCAACAAACAAAGGTTGGTCCTATTAATCACTTGCATTGTGTGCAACAGCTCATGTAATGACTTGGCTTTAAGTCCAACTGTATTTATTTTCATGCTTCACATAGATTGTTGAAATGATTAAAAGATTTTGAATTTAGGGATGGAAAAACAAGGCTGAGTTTCTGAACTTCACTTAAACTTTCAGAGAACTTCAGTAAAACCTGCTAGTTCTTCTCAGTGTTAAGGGTGTTACTGTCTCAGTGGGTTAATTAACCATGAGCCATGTATTTCTTAAATTTTAGGGAATGTGCCTTCAAAAGTCCTTGATTACCATTAGGGATGCACTGATATTAAAATGTGGGATGATATCGATACCCGATATTAATATTGCTGTTATGGCAGATAACTGATAATGTATACAATATATATATTTCACTACCCTTTCGACACCTTGGAAAAAACAAAACAATCCCACAGCTGACATTGATTCTCTGCTTCAGATGAACTCCTCACAATCTTGCGCTGCATTGCTGTCACATGACCAAACAAATACCACATGACCAACCTCCTCCCCTGCCCGTCCGGAATCAAATGACAAGAAGATGGAAATAGATATGGGTTGTTAATATTGGCCCAGTTTTGTTTATCGGACCAATACTCACATGTTAACAAATGACTAATATTGGCTGATACCGATGTTAATGCCGATATATTGTACATTCGTAATAACGATGCTTAAGAAGATGTGGGGACTTTATATTTTTTGATACAATCAATTGTGCTTAGTTACTTGCTTATTTTTGTCATTTTACTGCCCAAAAGACTGCAGAGCCAACTGATATTCGAACACTGGTGCTCAGAGGACTTCCTGTTATCCTTGGTGACAACCCCACAGACTTCTACAAACCAGCCTTTGTAAGTAATTTTACTTAAAGACTACCTAAAGGAACAATAACAACTCAATCTTGAATTTTCACTCTTATACACGGTTCTCATGGGTCTTTGAAATACTTTAAATTCTTTAATATTTACTTTGCAATAATGTTTTGCAGCTGTGTTGTATGACCTATTTATCCAAAGTCAGTGTATTACTTGAATTAAGTGCCATTTGACACGGCCCCGGTTTGGAGAAGCAGCAGAGGTACTGGTGTAGGAAACTAAGCAATATACTGCTGTGATCAGTGTTTATAACAACATTATTTTAGCCACCTAAAAAATCTAGATCAGTGAAATGTACACTATACACAGAATATTTTCACTGCATTACCTTACTGTCAGTCAGACTTCTGACATAAAATTACTTTTATATAAGTTGTATATAGATTTCTCCTGCCAAACTTCATAGACAAAATCTGTTTACTTTGCTGAACAGAGGAACGGCTCTTCTACTGCTGCCTCAGTCTGTTCGATTGTGTTATTATTTGATTGGTTTGGATTCACTAAAATCACACAGTAGCACACATTTAAGGATCAAGGACATGCTAGACTAACAACTCTTGTGTTCTGTGAGGTAAAATTACTAATTTTTCCTATGGCATTTGGTTGGCATGAAGAGAGTGCTGTAACTTAATTTTCTAGTCAGATAGGTCCGTTGGACAGCAGTTTGAGATGCTGAAAATAGTATGCGTCCACTAAAACTGATATAAATTTTTTGACTTATCTAAAAATACAAGTTGCAGCAGTACATTGCTTATCTACCTACACTGATCCACCTGCTGCTTCTCCAAAGTGGGGAAAGGCTGACCACCATCTACTGTAGGTAAGTATGCTGACCATCTGTAAGCACCTCATGCAACCCACTTTAAAGGGATAGTTTTTTTTTTTTTTTTTTTATATATATATCTTAATTTATATCTTATGCTATGCTGTGTTGGGTTCATGTCAGGATTTGGGCATAGACAGACAGGCGTGGGAAAACAGATGGCAGTTCCAGTGATTGAAGAAAACTTGTGAGCATAGTTTTAAACAATTCAAAGGATAAGGTATTGTTCCACTTAGCACTAGCACATGAAGATGCTGGATAGATGTTCTTTTGTGGAGCTCCAACTCATTCAACATTTACACTAGGAAACTAGGGCTGCATAGCATGATAAAACAGATATGACAGAAATTTCAATTTGATTGTGGAAGTTATTTTTTTTTATCAATTATTGATGGTCACTGAAATATCACTGTTGTGCTCTTGTCATTTATAAAGGACTCAGATGATGATGACTCTTTCCGCAACATTGACATTGGGATCCTCCTTGTTGAACCTGAAGGTGCTGTGCCCTCATCCTCCCTGCATCTCAGTCCAGCCTCACTAAAAATTGTCATTGAGGGAGAAGTGGTGATGGACAACATTCAAGACCTGCCAAAAGCTATGTGTCTTCTCTTTGGACTTGCATATGCAATGCATCTCAGTTACCCCATTTCTATGAAGTTCACGTTCCAGTTCATCCAACAGGTATTTCTTGAGCTGGGCCACGTTGAACTAAAACCAAAGTTACAAACATTGAAAAACCAGCTTGCGATGTAACGAAATGTCTTGTGTGTTGTCAGTGAACAGTCAGGGGGTTGAAAATATACTCAATGCAGATGGAGTTGATAAAGTTGCTCTTATCTAATGCAGTTCAGTGCAGCAGTACTGCCACAACTTTTATTTCTTAAGAAAGTTTGTAATGTTCAGCTTACAGTGTTATAAGAGACATCAGTGTCCAGCCACTTGTACTCTAAAAAACAGGATTTAGAAGTGTATGCTCAGGGCTCCATAGTAATATTTAGTTGATACAGTTAAAGGAAAATTCAGCACTTTTCATGTAAACGTCCAGTTTGTGTTGATGGTAAATGTAGTCATTTGAAGCAGTAAATTCAAAATAATGTAATTCTTCCTCAACAGCAACATTACTGCTTATTTTACAGGTTTTTTCAGTCAATAGCAGCACAGGAATTTATTGCTTCAGTTGATTACATTTACTAACAACACAGACTGTACATTTACATAAAACATGCAAAATCTTCCCTTAAACATAGTTGATCTGTTCATTTTCCAAGTTGGAGATTGTGTCCTATTTTAAGGTGTCCAGTTTTTTCAAAAGGATGCAAATATTTTTGTTGAATGCTGCTGCATTTGTATTCCTTCTCTAAACATGTTAGAATTGAGTTCAAGCACATATGCCTATTTTTACTTGCCTTTTGTATGGCAAACTTTTTTTTGAATGGCTACTGTTTTGATACTTTTTTATACTTCTGAAAAACATGACAAACTACAGTTAAAATTGTCTTTTGCGTAAGTATTCTGCAAAAAATAAAATATTGGAATGTTGAAATGTATTTGATTTATTCTCTTTACAATTTAGTGTTACATTCAATACAACTTGAACATAAAAAGGGTAATAGGAAGAGGGTAAGAGGAAATGTTATTAATTATATTAACAAAATATAAATAGCTTTAAATGTTAAATTGCTTATTTGCTTTACAGTTTAGCTTAAAAGTAATTTTCACTCTTAATCCAAATTAGTTGAGTTTACTAGAAAATCGCGTGGAAACTCGTTGCCTTAAACCATTCTAGTTTTTACACAAAGATGAAACTAAACATGTTTAGTTGTGTTAACTTAGAACCTTAGTGCAATGTATCAAACATGTTCAGTAGTATTTACTAAAATTGATTAGCTCACATAAATAGGAAGAAATTTATATGAGGTAATCAATTTTAGTTAAGACTACTAAACATGTTTAGTTGTGTTAACTTAGAACCTTAGTACAATGTATCAAACATGTTTAGTAGTATTTACTAAAATTGATTAGCTCACATAAATGGGAAGAAATTTATATGAGGTAATCAATTTTAGTAAAGACTACTAAACATATTTAGTTTCATCTTTGTGTAAAAACTAGAATGGTTTAAGGCAACGAGTTTCCACGCGATTTTCTAGTAAACTCAACTAATTTGGGTTAAGAGTGTAGGGATACAGTGAGATGGATGCTTATGATCCACTGTGGTGAGCCCTAAAGAGAGCAGCGCAAAAAATAAGGCATACTTGTGGTCAATTCGGTTATTTTACCATAGCCAGACAACTGTAAATTCTTATGTTTTTCTTCTCCTCTTCTCTCCAGTGCATACCTCCACCTCTCCAGGCTGTCTTCCACCTTCTCCCTAATCTCATTCCAGGTCAAAATGACATCTGTGAACATTATAGTCCACAAAGTCTCCAACCTGACCAAATCTGTCAGCCTGCCCATCACCACTGCAAACAAGAAGTTGTTCCCTGATGTAAGCCCACCCCCACCCTGAGCCCATCTGTAACTCTTTCCACACACTTCACCATTGTCTCACTGTCCTCATACATATTCTGCACAACCCTCATACACTTTTCTGCCACACCTGACATCCTCATACAGTGCCACAGTTCCTCTCGACACCCTATCATATGCTTTCTCTAGCTCCACAAAGACAGTGGATCTCTTTCTGACCTACTCTATACTTATCTATCAAAACTCTCAAAGCAAACATTGCATCGGTAGTGCTCTTTCTCAGCATGAAACTATACTGCTGCTCACTGATCATCACCACTCTTTGTAACCTATCTTCATGGTATGGCTCATAAACCTTTTCCCTTTGTAGTTAGTATAGCTCTGCACATCACATTTACTCTTCAAAATCTGTAACAGTCGTCCTCAGTCATCTTCTCATTCTTCACAAATGTGTTAAACAATCTGGATAAAATATCTATTACCCTCTCTCTAGACATCTCCATATCTTCACAGGCATGTCATCTGGGCCAACTGCATTTCCATTCTTCATCCCTTTTATAGCTGCCCTCACTTCCTGCTTACTAATCCTCTGCACTTCCTGAGACACTACCTGTCACTTTCTGTCTTCCATCCGTCCTCCTCTCTCGCTCATATCATACATTTCCATTTCTATCCTTAATCAACCTGACCTACTGCACAGCCTTTCCAATGCAATCTCTTTGTCTAGCCAATCAGTACACATCCTTTCCTCTTTCCTTACTGTCCAGCTTCAGATACAAAGCACTACAAGCCTTTGCCACCTCTTTCTTTGCTGTATGCTTAGCCACCCAGTACCCTTCTTCTATCCTTTTCACAAAATCCACTACTATCTGTACTTCAGGATTTCTCTACTAAATGCCATAACTACCCATCACCTCCTCAACACCTCTGTCTGGTCCAGTCACCACTCCCTCGACTTCATCCAACTTACTCCAGAATTCTTCTTTCTAACTGACATCCAACCTCTGGGGCATATGTACTCACAAAAATTCAGCTTCACCCATTCAATTTCCAGCTTCAAATTTATGATTCTGTTTGACACTGTCTTCACCTCCACAACACTGCTCACATACTTTTTTCTTAGGTTAGATTACCCCTACTCCATTTGTCTTTCTATGTACACCGTGGTAGAACAGCTTGAATCTATCTCCAATACTCCCGGCCTTGCTTCCCTTTCACCTGGTTTCCTGCACACAGAATATATCTGCCTTCCTTCTCCCCCCCAAAACAGCCAGTCATAGTCCCTACATTTAAACTCCCTACTCTCATCTCTAAACTCCTGCTTTTCCTCTCTCTTGCTGCCTCCTAAAAAACCTCCCCAGTTTCCTCTTTCTTTATCTTCAGCCAACACAAAATTTCCACTGGCACCCTGTTGGCCAACAACACCAGAGGTAGCCATTGACTAGGCCCCAACCGATCTGGTATGGGAATCTCAGTCTTGATCATCCTCATGTTTAACTAATTTGGCAAAGACTTTATGCCAGATACCCTCCTGACACAACCCTCCCCATTTATTATATGTTGTCAAATTAAACAGTTGCCAGTATTTTGTTGATAGTGAGGTGAGCATCAATACTTTGCAATGAGCTGCGCTCACACAAAGTATTGTTCTTCTGGCATGTTGCCAACCACAAGCAATTATATTTCTCAAATAGATAAGCAACGTACACTGATGTCACCACTTACACCACTTTCTGCTCAGTGGTCATGTTATATGGGTGCTGCAGACAATACCGAAGGTACTGTTAACAGAGAAGTTGGAGCTAGAAAAAAGTAATGACCCCAAAAATTAGACGTGTTGGCCTGAAGTTTAGAATATTTGCTTTTGATTAATGCCAAAGCTTCTAAAGCCTCCCAAATGGGTATTTAGGGCAGCCCTATAAATTGGGACAGTAAATGTCAGGTCCATGGTTATTTCCATCCATGCTCTGTTCTGGGACCTCCCCATAGTTCCTAGCATATATAAGGTGCGGAAAGCAGCATCCAATGCCAAAATGGGAAGGCATCACTTACAATAGATATGACATTGATAAAATGGGAAATGAAATAAAAAGGAGGAGCTGGGTTGAAGATAGGTTGCAAAGCAGCTTGCAGCTATTAAACTGTCAGCAGGCTGTGTTTTAACTTGTGGTACTGAAAAAGATGTAACTTGGAAATGTAAACAGAACATTCTATTTAAACAATAAAACACACTATTGTTCGAAAAAAAAAAAAAACTGTCAGCAGGCTATAAAAGCTTAAACATACATGAGACTTAAACAGTATGAGCAGCAAATGAGATTCCCCAGTTGGATGTGTAGAAGGGTATCAGCTGAGTCATCAGCCGATGTGTGCACTGAGATCAGCTGGGATTGCAGTAAACCTTGACTTGTGGTCTGCTAGAACTGATGCTCAGTTTGAATGTTTGTAACATCAGGGCACATGAGTATTTTCATGTGTGTACTTATGTTTAACTAGTTGGAGTTTGGTGGTGTTAAATCAGTAATTTTTAGCAACTGCATTATGATCGTTTCCTGCAGAGGAACTGCTACTGGATCTATGGGTCTCTTTCTCTCTGTCTCTCAGCTGTAAAATGATACACTGCATTAACTATACACTGTATTTTCTGTGAATATACTAATACACAGTGCTGTATTTCCTTTCAAATAGACCTTCCAAAGAGAGTTCAGGATATTGCATTTGATGGCCTGAAATTCCTCCACTACTTAAGACTGTAGTAGGCTAAAGCCCTTCTGTAAGCCTTTAAAAGTTATTAATGGAGCAATAGGTTCCATGATGATCCACACACATATCACAGTTCAGTGACTGAGACATAAATGATTGGAATGGAGAATTCAGCAGACTTGAAAAATCTTTGAATGGATTGATGGACTAATTACACTGACTACGGTTTCTACTTTCGACTTTCTTTTCTTGACTACTTTTAGGCACCGTAAGCAACTTAACAAAAATATAAAGTATTAGAAAGCATGTTTTCAAGTGTTTTCATCTTGATTCCACAAGTTATTCTTCCTCATTTAAATATGATGTCAAATTTCTTTTCTTCAACAGTCTTCATATTGCTTGCTTTGATTACCTAAACCTGCATTCTTTCTAACAGTTGCAAAAATAAGTCAGAATTTCTAGAAGTGTATGAGAAAATGACCCCCATCCCTTTTATCTTTGTTTATGGAGCCACATTGGTGCTAAAATGTGGAAAATCTCTGATGTTCAGACTGTGTTGTGTCCATGGAAAATCCTTTTAAACTTTTTCATAATGGCGCAAATCTGGGGGTTTCTCTTATGTGTTGTGAGATTAATTTGGGCAGTACGAAATCAGAGCTGAAATCAGGTATGAGAATCTTGTTATATACACTACTTTACTGTTTGGAGCATTCTCCAAAACTGTCAGATCTTTTTTAGAAAACTCCCTTTAGAAGCAAATATCATTACTGACCAGTCATCATGAAACACATCTGTTCCTGGCAGACCCCAGGTCACACATATTTGGCACTTATTTTAAAGTGTTAACTAAATTAACTTTAATTTCAGTGGTCACCGGGACATGAAAACTGCATGTGTGGAATCACCAATCAAATCCGATACGATCTGCTTAAAATGTCTGCCAACTTTTGCTGGTGCACAATTATGAATTCTGTGAGTGCCATGTCTCCTCCCAAAAAAGTTTATGCTTTTAGTAAGGTAAGCAACTCACAAAAGGGGCATATGTACTCCCAGACTGTTTGTGCCTATCAGTTCATGTGACTTTATGAAACTGCATGACTGTGTGGCGTTTGCATGGACACCCTATGCCTGCATGAGCCTCCTCCAGACACTCCTGCTTCCTCCCACACTTCAAAGCTAGAGTATGTGTGACTTTAATCAATACAAGGTAGATAAAGTATTTAATCACGTAAAATAATATATGTGTTTAAAGGTAACATGCAGCTTGTCTCATAGGCCTCTGAGTGGTCAGTAAAACAAGAAAAGTTCTATATAAATGCCAGTTATGTCATGTTTGAAAGGGGCTGTAATTACATCAGAGAAAAGAAGTATACAAAAAATAAAGGTAGGAGAGAAAAGCTCACACAAATACATTATCTGACAGTACAATCAGCACTGAATATTGAGACAAAGAGCAGCAAAGACAAAAAAAAAAATGCTGAATGAGAAAAACATTTGCAGACTGCTGCTGTCACTTCCATCTTTCCTCTGCAATTTTGAGGCTTGTTCGTAACCTCACCTTCTCTATTAATAATTGCTGAAAGAGTAAGAGAGCTGGAATTTTTTGTAAGAAATAAAGCTGATTTTGATGTCTGCGTTCTCCATGAGATGAGGCACACACACCTGGAGGCTGTACCCCTGCTAGTTGGGACAGATTGCCTGCAATGCAGTAAACAGCTAATGCAGATATACTATACTGTCCCAGTAGCAACACACACACACACACACACACACACACACACACACACACACACACACACACACACACACACACACACACACACACACACACACACAGAGCAAGTACATGGAGACAGAAGCACAGACTTAATCATGGCTATATCTGCATGCATTCACTTCATTCATTTTAAGATACATTCTGCGTGCACCCAACACATTTGTCCACAAAATAAAAGTTGCAAACTGTCTGGAATTACCAGTCGGTTCAGCTGCAGTCAGATTTTGGAGGCCACAGTGACTGCTGCCTAGCCCCACCACACTCAGTGTTATTTCAGCTCACTGAGCTGACTTCATCTAAAGATATAATCACGCTGTGCTGTAGAAATTCCATGTATCCTACTCCTAAATTATCGTGAGCGAAAATAAAATGCTTGCTATAAATGGTTGAAATAATTTATTTTCTGCACTACACGATATAACAATTATTAATTAGTTTTTGCATGGTGTGCAAGTGTGGTTTATGGTTAAATCATGCCTCAGTTTTAGTGTGCTTTTTATGTTTTCAGTGTTTTGTTCATAAATTGTTTCTAGTTTCTGTACAGATCCGGAGTGACTGTGAAGACAAAGAGGCTCAGTGAGAGCCAGTGTGAAAGAGTGAGAGGGTGAGAGAGGGAGGTGGAGAAGGAAAGACCTTGGTGGGAAGCAGAGGGCATCCAGGAAAACATCAATGAAACTCAACTGATGAGGGCTAAAGCTGAGTGAGAGTGAAAAACCTTGACTTTGACAAAGAGTTGGGCAAAGATATAGACGACTTCAAAAACAGACAGCGAGAGACTGAGCGGGATGAGAGAGTGATGGAGTGAGTCCGAGAGGTGGGGTGGGCAGAAAGAGTGATAAAGACAGATGACAGGCGGAGAATATAAATAGGCAGAGTCAGAGAGAGATTGACAGAGATGGATAGCTGACATGGAGAGACAGAGATGTTCATTTGGATGGAGCGTCTGTCAATGTCGCGGTCACTCGTCATTACTGGCCATGGCCCAGTGTAAGCACACAGTACCTGAGACCCTCAGTGTGGCCCCTTCATTCCTGTGTTGGAGTCTGTCTGTGTGTGTGTGTGTGTGTGTGTGTGTGTGTGTGTGTGTGTGTGTGTGTGTGTGTGTGTGTGTGTGTGTGTGTGTGTGTATACGTATTGTGACTATTTCATTGCACTGGCAGCTCTAAATCTGTAGCTGTCTATGTTTGACAAATGGATCAGCATTTGATTTTTAAATGATGGCCAATGATCTGTCTTTGCACTCCTGTAACATTCTCACTCACTGTGAACTTTATTTTCTTTTCAAAAAAAAAAAAAAGATCAAACTTGATGCACCGCAATTTGTCCCATGTATTCATCATCCTTGTCAAAACCTGCATTACCCACAATGCAGGTTCAATGTCAACAGTTTAGTTAGATGTAGGTGTGCTACGCTAATAGTTTCTAATGTAGCCTTGAGCCTCTAACCTGCAGACAAGATGAAGGTCTCCACACATGGACACTCAGACACACACCACAGCAAATTTCTTATTGTTTACGTACTCGCGGATGACCCATCTCACCCATCACATTGATTTTTTACTTTCCTGCCAGCTGGGAGGAGGTACCGTAGCCACTGCACAAACATAACCAGACTGTGCAACAGCTTCATTCCATAAGCCATCGGGCTCTTTAACTCCAACCTGAACTGAGGGACTCGGACACACACACACATATGACAAACTGACACCCAAACATGATGGATTGACATAAACACAGTGTGTGTGTTATAGACACACACACACACACACGCACACACACACACACACACACACACACGTTAGATGTTATGTCATGTTAGATGATGACACGCAGGCACCCACACACACACACAGGCATGCATACATACACACAACTTAATGGACACAGCTATTTGATTGCACTACTGTGACTGCACTACTGCAACCTTGTAGAATATTGCAATTTACACTTACTCTGTTACCTCACTGCTAGAAATCTATGCTGCTAAATGTATATTAATATAGATTGTCCATTGTACTGTCTTTTTACATTATTACTTTTTAGAATAAGAATTTTTTTCTGTATTTATTATAGTGTATATTTTTCTTGTATGTAACTCTCTCGTAATTTTTATTCTATGTATCACCCCTGGTCCCTGGAGTCCTTCTATAAATCTGAAATGACAATAAAACCACTACTCAACTTAACTTAACTTAACTTAACTTAACTTAACTTAACTTAAGTTAACTTAACTCAACTCAACACAGCTCAACTCAACACAGCTCAACTCAACTCAACTCAAATCAACTCAACTCAACTCAACTCAACTCAACTCAACTCAACACAGCTCAACTCAACTCAACTCAACTCAACTCAACTCAACTCAACTCAACTCAACTCATATTGCTCTGCCCCACTTGAGACAATTTACCTTTAGAAACAAAAACCCTACAGACCGAGTGTTTGTTTCCAAAAAAGCTGGGAAGAAGTGATAAATAAAATCAGAGGACAATGAGGTAACGCTTTCTTTTAAGGCCCGTCCTTAGGCCGTAACTATCCTGTAAGTAAATTTTAGTTATGTGGAATTACGCCGTAATTATTTTTAATTCAGCCATAGTAAAAATAATTACGGTGGAATTAAAAATAATTTAGCCATAGTAAAAATAATTACGGTGGAATTAAAAATAATCCAGCCATAGTAAAAATAATTACGGTGGAATTAAAAATAATTCAGCCATAGTAAAAATAATTACGGTGGAATTAAAAAATAATTACGGCCAAATTAAAAATAATTACGGCGGAATTAAAAATAATCCAGCCATAGTAAAAATAATTACGGTGTAATTAAAAATAATTACGGCAGAATTAAAAATAATTCATCCATAGTAAAAATAATTACGGTGGAATTAAAAATAATTATGGCGGAATTCCACATAACTAAAATTTACTTACAGGATAGTTATGGCCTAAGGGCGGGCCTCAAAAGAAAGCGTTACCCACAATGATTTAACAATAATTTAATATCATGTTCCCTGGGTCTTGGACACAGAACTCTGAGTATTTGTGAGTTCTTGGTTCCCTATTGCTTTGAGCATGATTCTTACATGAGTTTTGTTACTTGTTATTTTTGAAAGATAGGTTATCTTTTGGGTTGGGTTCACTGGCTATCTTTACTTTAGTTAATACTTTTTACTATTTGTAGAGTAGCTGCTTCAGTTTAGTTCCTCATATTTTGGAATTTAGAAGTAATTTAATTTCTGGTGGGCTTTATATTAACCTTACTGTATTCACCTTTATGTTGAGTCATCAGTTCTTGTTAGTTTTAGTTACCAGTGACTCTGAAGGTTATTTAGTTCCCTTTGTATTTTCTTTCTATTTCTTCTGTCTCATCTTTCATATTTCTATGTTCCTTGTGTCAAGTTATCTCATTCCCCTGTTTACTTGTATCATATTTCCTGTTTTATTTTGGTAACTATTGTTTTCCATGTGTTGAGTTTAACTTTCCCCGTTAGCTGTGTTCACACATATAATATATATTGTCTGTCTTCCTTTGTCGTTGTGGTGTCTGTACTGCTCTGCTAAACTATATATGCATATATGGTCTTTTTGTCTTAGGCTTTATTAATTTGTGTAAAATAAGTAACATGAGCTTGAGCATGAAGGCTTGGCCTCAGCTCAAAGAAAGAAGAATGCAGAGGGCCTCTTGCAGATCTCTGGCCCTCCATAAAAGGGAATGACCTTAAATACATGCAGGAAACAAGCTATACCTGGTTCTCCATAAAATGCTATATGTGGTACAAGGTCAAAGGTCAAGAATGTGGGTGCTGACTATATAACTCTTGCCAGTCCCTTTGTCTCATGAGCTAGGGCGATTAGAGACTTACCCTCTCCCAGGTCGCAAAGGAAAGCGCCTGTTTTGACACTGTCTGTTTCTTTGCAATAAACTTTTGTATATATGCATTAAGACATTTGTCAGCGAGGATTTTTTCCCAAGAACACATCACTGAATACACCTTATCGTGTTGTCCATATTGTAGTGTGTCTCCTTGCTCTGTGGTTCCTGTGATTCCTGAGTTTGCATTCCCAGTGATTTCTGGTATTTTGATTCCCTGGCATTGTTCCTTGGTTTTTGGACTTCATTTTCTTGACTCACTATTAAAATTTTGCTTTGAGTTTAACGCATACCTCCTGAATATGACATTTAAAATGTATATTCGTCATCAAAAAGGACAAAGTCAATTGATCAACCAGAGAATATTTAAAATACAATTGAACATTTTATATTTGATCCCAGCCTTCCAGTATTTTGCCCAAGTATACTTCAGCATCCAGACTGGAGCAGCGGGTTATCGAACCACCAACCTTCCAATTAGTAGATGACTTGCTGCCTCCTGAGACACAGCTAACCATACAGTAACCCCCCCCCCCCCCCCCCCCCCCCCAAAAAAAAAAATAAAAAATAAAAAATAATTCTAGAGATTTGACCACTCTTCTTTTAATCATGAAAGCCAGAAAAAATTCCTCGAAATAATGTTCTCAGTCTTGTTAATATGATAAAGAACACAGTGAATGAAGACCACTGTGGATTTAGTCCAACATTAAACTTCCTTGAGTTAGTGTTATAAGGTAACACACAGCACACTTTTCAAATATGTGCTTACATTACAACATTATTGTACTGCACTGACAAAAAATTATGCAAAGGTCCACTGTAATAGAACACACAACTCAGGAAAGGTTAAAGATTGATTTTCATAATGTAAAGAAATGGTTGGAAGCCAAATTCTGCCATCAAAACAAAACAAAAAATTCCTTAGGCTTCCTTCTGAAAATGGCCATGCTGGATCTTGGGGGGGTAGGACATTCACTTGCACTGGTATAACTCTTCAAAGAGTAAAAAAGTAGGTACCAAAATTATAGGAACTATGGAACTAGTCATCAAACACAGTTGTGGTCAGAAGTTAGCATTCAGTCATCATGGGCACGAGTGTCATTTTTGGCACTTTGTTTTTATTTTCAAACATGCTTTCTCAGAATTGATGTGTGACTCATAGTAGACAGGCAGTCTGGAGAAGAGGGGTGACCAATTAAACATAATGGCTGTGTTAAAACACATCTGAGTGATATACATTAAAGTGCCATTTTTCAGAGTCTGGGCTAGGGTCCAGGTCTGAGTCACTAAAAAGATTTAAAACTGTTCTCAAATGATTCTAAAATTAGCATCCAAAGCTATTAGCAGAGTAGTGTTGCCAAATCCTTCCAATGCTCTCCAACAAATAACAGAGACCATGGCACAGTGGGTCACTTCTCTGGGATAGGAAAAAAAAGAAAAAGGAGAGAAACAGCAGGGTAATATTTTGTAACATTAGCTTATAATGTAGAATGTGCACCACAGTCAGCAAAAACAGTGGAGGGGAAACTTGGAGAGAAAATACAGTCCCCCTGAGAAAAAAAGAAAAAAGTTTGAAACCCCTGCCGTAATAAAACGCAGGAGATGAGTTGATGGGGAGATGCAGAGGTGAGAGGGAGTGGCAGGGAGGGTGAATGAATAGCAGAAAATGATTATCATGGATGTCTTATCACTCATATTCTTCAATAGCTTTATTCCCACCCCCAGCCTTGTCCTAACAGAGAAGTCTATCCTTCACTGGCAAGCAGGGTGAGTGTGCTCGCATGTGTCTGGGGGCTGTGTGTTCAACCTAGTCCAGAGCAAGAATGCGCTTCTACATTTGTGTGTGTTGTTGCATGCATGTTGAGTTGGGGATTCTGTCAGTAATACAGACTGTCCTGAAAATCACTTGATTAATCTGGAGCGATGGACATTCATCTTCTGGATCCTGGCTCCTTCTTAATACTCAGGGTGTGTGCAGGCTGGCGGGACGCAGGCACATACCATGCTGCCTCAATAGGGAGGCCATAATCAGTGAAGGAGAGGGAGCATGGGAGAATGAGAGGAAAAAGAAAGGAACACAGGTCAAAGAGAGTGAGCCAGACTGTGTGTTACAGAGGGAGGGAGAGGAAAGAGTCTTAGACGGGAAAGAAGAAAACAAGGAACGGGAGAGACAAGACAGATGGATAAACGGAAAGATTGATGTAGACAACCTAACAAGACACAACTTAGCAAGAGATGACAAAGACAGAAAGAAAATACAGACAAAGCTAGCAGGCGAGGAAAAGAATGATGGTAGAGAGGAGAAAGACAGATGAGACAAGCTGAGAAAAGAGATGACATATTGCTGTATATAAAGGTGGCAACAGCTGACATAGTATGCAGTTGTCAGAGCCTTCACCATGCTGGAATAGTAAAGTTCCCTGCCAATGCATCCTTGAATAGCCATGGCTAAAGACAGACTTCCAATATAGGCCACTGAATGGCTCGGGTTAAAGTAAGACCCAAACAGCAGAGCCAGGCGGGGACACAGACAAGGATTTTAAAAGCGGAAGCAGCTGGTGTGAGTTGGGTTGGTGAGTACAATCCTCTGAGACACCCTGCCAGGGACAATGTCACCTTAATATTAGGTAACAGCAGGACAGCAGCTTGTCAACATATATTCCCTTGTCTCGCCATACTCATTTAGTTTATGGATTTATGATAGCTCTACTTAAGTTTATGTTGTTATTGGATCTGATGAAATGGCTGTTTTTTGAATTCTTCTTGCATAGTGAAATTATTAAATTACAATAAAACACCTTTTAATACAATATTATTAAACTCCTGTTTATTCACATATAGTAGCCCTGTAACCAAAGGTTTCTGTTATGTAAATTAACTGGTTCTTAAATAGCTCTTTTCTACTCTGAGCACTCAACATGCCTCATTCACTTCTTTCTACACTTAAGTGCTTTCTACCTAACATTTACACACTGACGGTTCAGTATCTTGCCCAAAGATACTGCAGCTGGAGACTGAAGCAGCCAGGGATGGAACTGCCAAGCTTCCAATTAATAAGTGACCTCCTCTACCTCCTAAGCTACTGCCACTCCATATCAAAACATATCAAAAATAATATCAAGTACAGAGCAGCACTCTAAGTTATACACAAAAAACACATGAAGTAACATCCACAAAAACATATGAGGTACAGTTAGTACCAAATGTCATCCAGATTAATGCATCAAATAATTTACAATAAAATATTTTAAGAAATTCTGATAATAAAGAGGCAAACCAGCCACCCAAACAGACTGGTGTGAATAATTAGATACCAAGAAATATGAGCTAAAAAGTAATATACACTGCACCATAGCAAGTAACAAACTAGGAACCACTTTGTGACCACTGATGTTACTTTGTGAGCACTTATGAAGCTTTGTGACCACTTACGTAACTAACGACTATAATTCCTGGAGTCAAGAGTCATCAGGCACAATGCAAAGCATTGTATGCAGTGGTGTAAAGCATGCTTCCACTGGACTCTAGAGCAGTGGAGATGTGTTCTTTGGAGTGAAAATCACGCTTCTCCACCTGGCAATCCAATGGATGAGTCTGGGTTTGATGTTTGCCAGGAGAGAAAATGGTACTTGTCTGGCTGTATTGTGCCAAGTGTAAAGTTTGGTGGTGGTGGGGGAATTATGGTGTGGGGTTGTTTTTCAGGAGTTGGGCTTGGCCCTTAGTTCCAATGAAAGGAATTCATAATGCTTCAGCATACCAAGACATTTTGGACAATTTCATGCTCCCAACTTTGTGGGAACAGTTTGGGGATGGCCCCTTCCTGTTCCAACATGACTGTGCACCAGTGCAAAAAGCATAAAGACATGGATGAGACAGTTTAGTTGAAGAACTTGACTGCCCTGCACAGTGTCCTCACCTCAACATGATAGTACACCTTTGGGATGAATTATAGCTGCGACTGTGAGCCAGGCCTTCTTGTTCAACCTCACAAATAGGTTCTGGGACCACCAAAAACCAAAGCTAAAATCAGCAAAAAGCTATTTAAGCATAAAAATTCAAAAACAATAAATAATACAGCTTCATTAACTGCACCAAAAAATAAAACAATTAAATGTGGATTATTAAACATTAGGTCTCTCTCTTCCAAGTCCCTATTAGTAAATGACTTAATAATTGATCAACATATTGATTTATTCTGCCTTACAGAAACTTGGTTACAGCAGGATGAATGTGTTAGTTTAAATGAATCAACACCCCCGAGTCACAGTAACTGTCAGAATGCTCGAAGCACAGGTCGAGGAGGAGGAGTAGCTGCAATCTTCAATTCCAGTTTATTAATTAATCAAAGACCCAGACAAAGCTTTAATTCTTTTGAAAGCCTGACTCTTAGTCTTGTCCATCCTAATTGGGAAAATCAAAAACCTGTTTTATTTGTTATTATCTATCGTCCACCTGGTCCTTACTCAGAGTTTCTGTCTGATTTCTCAGACTTTTTATCTGATTTAGTGCTCAGTTCAGATAAAATAATTATAGTGGGTGATTTTAACATCCATGTAGATGCTGAAAATGACAGCCTCAACACTGCATTTAATCTATTGTTAGATTCAATTGGCTTCTCTCAAAATGTAAAGGAGCCCACCCACCACTTTAATCATACTCTGGATCTTGTCCTGACATATGGCATAGAAACTGAAGACTTAACAGTATTCCCTGAAAGCCCCCTCCTGTCTGATCATTTCTTAGTAACATTTACATTTACTTTAATGGATTACACAGCAGTGGTGAATAAGTTTTTCTGAAAGTGCTGTAACTAAGTTTAAGGATCTAATTTCTTCATTATTATGCTCTTCAGTGCCATGTGCCAACACAGTGCAGAGCAGCTACCTAAACTCTGCTCCCAGTGAGGTCGATTATCTCGTCAATAGTTTTACATCCTCACTGCGTACGACTTTGGATACTGTGGCTCCTCTGAAAAGGAAAGCTTCAAATCAGAAGTGCCTGATTTGGTGGTATAATTCACAAACGCACAGCTTAAAGCAGATAACCCGAAAGCTGGAGAGGGAATGGCGTCTCACTAATTAGAAGATGCTCATTTAGCCTAGAAAAAGAGTTTGTTGCTCTATAAAAAAAGCCCTCTGTAAAGCTAGGACATCTTAATATTCATCATTAATTAAAGAAAATAAGGTTTGTTTTCAGCACTGTCAGAGCTCTGTAGAGCCGAGTATTCCTTTCACTTTAACTAGTATTGACTTCATGGATTTCTTTACAGATAAAATTTTAGACATTAGAGAAAAAAAAATAATCATAACCATCTCAGAGATTTATCTTCATGTTCGGCTGCTTTCAGCACTGCTGGTATTTGTTTAGACTCTTTCGCTCCAGTTGGTGTTTCGGAGTTAACTTCAATAGTTAATTCCTCCAAACCAGCATTCCCACTAGACTGTTCAAAGAAGTCTTTCCAGTTATTGATGCTTCAATCTTAAAAATGATCAATCAGTCTTTATTAGTTGGCTATATACCACAGGCCTTCAAGGTGGCTGTAATTAAACCTCTACTTAAAAAGCCATCACATGACCCAGCTGTCTTAGCTAATTATAGGCCAATCTCCAACCTTCCTTTTCTCTCAAAGAGTAGTTGTAAAACAGCTAACTGATCATTTGCAGAGGAATGGTTTATTTGAAGAGTTTCAGTCAGGTTTCAGAATTCATCACAGTACAGAAACAGCATTAGTGAAGGTTACAAATGATCTTCTTAGAGCCTCTAACAGTGGACTCATCTTTGTTCTTGTCCTGTTGGACCTCAGTGCAGCTTTTGATACTGTTGACCGTAACATTTTATTACAGAGATTAGAGCATACTATAGGTATTAAAAGTACTGCACTGCAGTGGTTTGAATCATATTTATCTAATATACTCCAATTTGTTCATGTAAATGGGGAGTCTTCTTCACACACTAAGGTTAATTATGGAGTTCCACAGGGTTCTGTGCTAGGACCAATTTTATTTACATTATACATGCTTCCCTTAGGCAGTATTATTAGAAAGCACTGCATCAATTTTCATTGTTATGCAGATGATACTCAGCTTTACCTATCAATGAAGCCAGATGACACACATCAATTAATTAAACTTCAGGAATGTCTAAAGACATTAAGGCCTGGATGACCTCTAATTTCCTGCTTCTAAATTCAGATAAAAATGAAATTCTTGTACTCGGCCCCACAAATCTTAGAAACATGGTGTCAAACCAGATACTTAGTCTGGATGACATTACTTTGGCCTCCAGTAACACTGTGAGAAATCTTGGAGTCATTTTTGACCAGCATATGTCCTTCAATGCACATATTAAACAAATATATAGGACCGCTTTTTTGCATTTGCGCAATATTTCTAAAATCAGAAACATCCTTTCTCAGAGTGATGCTGAAAAGCTAATTCATGCATTTATTACTTCTAAGGTGGACTATTGTAATTCATTATTATCAGGCTGTCCTAAAAGCTCCCTGAGAAGCCTTCAGCTGATCCAAAATGCTGCAGCTAGAGTACTGACAGGGACTAGAAAGAGAGAGCAGATTTCTCCCATATTGGCTTCTCTCCATTGGCTCCCTGTTAAATCTAGAAATTTAAAATCCTTCTCCTCACATACAAGGTCTTGAATAATCAGGCTCCATCTTATCTCAAAGACCTCATAGTACCATATCACCTGAACAGAGCACTTCGCTCTCAGACTGCTGGCTTACTTGTGGTTCCTAGGATACTTAAGAGTAGAATGGGAGGCAGAGCCTTCAGCTTTCAGGCCCCTCTTCTGTGGAACCAGCTTCCAGCTTGGATTCGGGAGACACACACCCTCTCTATTTTTAAGATTAGGATTAAAACTTTCCTTTATGATAAAGCTTATAGTTAGGGCTGGATCAGGTGACCCTGAACCCTACCTTAGTTATGCGGCTATCACTGCACGAAAAGAGGCATATCCGTCCCCGTATACTGACGCGGGCGCCGCTAGTAAACGGCAGCTTTCGTCAGCATTCGGGGCAGCGCATATTCGTTCGCCTGAGACGGATATGGTCGTTTACGTACCACCAGAAGCAGCGGGGGGTAAAGGTACGGGGGGAGCCGGCAGGCGCGAGGTGTTAACGACTCCACTTTACATATGAATAGCAGCGCTGCAAGCCGAAGCAGCGGCAAGAGACCCACGTGGCTTCTCAGTCATTGGATGATAAAAATGACATCACAATTCAGTATTCACATGTGATTGGTTGGTAGATCTGTCCCCCCATTGGCCTTTATAAAGACAGGCCTGGGTAAGCCCCTCCCTAATAAATAATAACCCAGTAATAAAAATTATTTTTAATTATTATTTCTGTGATATACCTTTTATGTTATGTTGTATTCGTGCCATGCTAATAACCTCAACTAAAAGGAATTCAGTTAAGAGAAACAAATTGTGAGGCACAAGTTTGAATATTTTTTTTGTTTTATTTATAAAGCAATATGCACACACACACACACACACACACATCATATAATCTATATATATATAAAGAAAACAAAAACATTATGACATATAATGCTTTGCTACTTCTGGGCCATGTGGTGGTGGCTTTCTCTCAGAGCATGGTCCAGCATACAAACACTTATGGTGCACAGCGTTGTATTTAGGGTGAGCTTCTAGTCTGTCTTGCAGTTTGGCTCAGAGGTCACTGAGCTCCTGGCTGGGGAAGCTTGGGGGTCTTAATCCAGCCCGATACGCCCTCTGAGACGCCATCCTCCTCATCCAACATGAGGTCAGTGGTGACACCGTCCCAGAAGGCAACCTCCTTCACTGCCAGGTCACTCGTCCTCGCCTCCAGCAGCTGTTGACACAGAGCACACATTAAGTCATTATGAAACTATATGAAATATTGTGAAAAATCAGGAAACTACACTGAAAGTTTGAGTCTCTTGACTTTGAATGTACACATAGCAGATAAGACCCTGAATGCAAAAAATAAAAATTAATCAGCCCATCTTTGTCATCAGAAACAATGGTTATGTGACAAAGTACCAACTCCTGCATCCTGTGAATAAAAGACAAATGAACAAGTACTTTGAAAAAGTTTAACACTGATAAAAGTACTTCAGTGATTTTGGTCATTAACCCTTGAGGCACCTTTAAACTGATTATACACTTTTTATCTTTTAGGTCCCAAAATGTTACAGCTGCTGAAACTATAAACATTCAATGTTAATTATTTTCACCTTCACTTCAGTGGTGGGCCGTCAGGGCCTGCAAGGCCTTTTCTGCTGGCCTAAAAAATATCTGAATCACAGACTGATGTTAATTATATCCTGTCCATCAATACTTGTTAAATTATTCGAAATGGTTTGTACGGTTCCTTTCACAGGTTTTCCTGTGGTCGCGCTGTTTCCAGACGTGTATTTTCATATTAAAGCATTTAACCAATCACATTTCAGCCATCATTTGTTGCCAGGGTCAAAGAAATCTGCCTGGAGGCCTTCATAATCAGTTCTGCGGGTCCCGTAGTACAAAAATAAGTGTCGATCAAACAGTTTGATCAACCAATCAGATTATGAGTTGGCAACACCAAGGTCCTCTAGCAGGCGTACGGTAACGGCAGCATATTCATACACTTTGATTGGATAGTCAGTGTACTAGCCAGAGCTAGCAAACTGCATCTGTAGCGAGCTGCACAAGCAAAAATATGGTTGTGTAGTGCTATCAACACTGATGGCGTAATTCACTTTTGTATACATGTCCGGTTATGGTTAGGTTGTTTGTTCACCGTCTTTAATGTTGTGATTCATGTAATGGTCGCGGTCTCTTTAAGAGTCCCGATGACATTTTTTTGCTGTTGGTGTTTTTTGGCTAGCTTTTTTCCTGTGTTAATAAACACGACTCACGGAGTCTTAAAGTGAGAAGTTTCCCGTTCGTTTTTCCACGCAAGGTTAACTTCCACACTGGTGACCCGACGTTTGTTACTGGACGTATCCAGATCACCATGACCGCCAACGCTGTGTCTCTCAAGCTACCCGAATTCTGGGAATCGTCTGCTTCAGCCTGGTTTGCTCAGACTGAGGCACAGTTTGCCTTGCGCCAGATAACCGCCGACGAAACTAAATACTACTATGTGGTATCGGCCCTGGGCAGTTCTACGGCATCGAGAGTGGTGAGCCTTCTTACTCACCCTCCTCCAACAAGAAAGTATGAAACTCTGAAGGAATACTTACTGCAAACATTCGGACTGTCCGACGCCGAGAGGGCCAATAGGCTTTTTTCTCTTCAAGGGCTCGGTGACAGCAAGCCCTCGGAGCTCATGGACCGCATGCTCGCTCTGCTCGGTGACAATAAGCCGGATTTCCTTTTTGTACACCTTTTCCTGCGCCAACTGCCTGCCTACGTGAGAGCCGCTTTAGCCAACACTGTCAGCACTGATTGCAGAGAACTGGCTGCGGAAGCCGACAAGTGCTTCCTGGCTAGTCAGCAGCCTTGCGCGGCTGCCTCCCTCCCTGCCGGTGATTTCTCCGAAGTACGGAATGATCACACGCTCGTCGCAGCAGCAGCCCCGCGTCGGCAGCCGTCTTCCGGTTTGTGCTACTACCATGCCAGGTTTGGCTCCAAGGCCAAACGATGCCGCTCTCCCTGCAGCTTCAGCGGGGTGGGAAACGCCAAGGCCGGCGCTCGTTAGTGGCCGTGAGCGTCGGCCATGTCGGCAGGCTGCCCTTCATCCACGACTCCATTTCCGGCCGGCGTTTCCTCTGCGACACAGGGGCGCAGCGCAGTCTCCTGCCTGCTTCACAAGTGGACGTTGTAGCTGACACCCACGGCCCCCCCATGGAAGCCGCTAATGGCAGCCCCATACGTGCGTACGGCACAAGACATGTTGAACTGTGTTTTGGGGGGCAACGCTTTGGCTGGGATTTTGTCACTGCCAAAGTCGCTGTTCCCCTCTTAGGGGCAGATTTTTTGTGTGCATATGGGCTGTTGGTGGACGTTAAAAATCAGCGCTTGATCAACGCTGTTACCTTCTGCTCTTATGCATGCACGCTCGGAGCCTCTGACGCAGTACACCTCTCCAGCCTGCTCTCTGTCACGGACAGTTTCCAGCATCTGCTTGCTGAGTTTCCAGCACTCACACAGCCCACCTTCTCCTCTTCCACAGCCAAGCACGGTGTCGAGCATCACATTGACACCACTGGCCCGCCTGTATACGCTCGTGCTCGGCGCCTCGAGCCAAGCAAGCTTGCCGTGGCCAAGGCGGAGTTCGAGTCCATGGAGCGTATGGGGATTGTTCGACGCTCCAACAGCCCTTGGGCCTCCCCCCTTCACCTCGTCCCTAAACCCGGAG
Source organism: Archocentrus centrarchus (assembly GCF_007364275.1). Classification (NCBI taxonomy): domain Eukaryota; kingdom Metazoa; phylum Chordata; class Actinopteri; order Cichliformes; family Cichlidae; genus Archocentrus; species Archocentrus centrarchus. Next base: position 33,470,596 of record NC_044352.1, on the reverse strand, counting down.
GGGGCTGGCGTCCTTGCGGGGACTACCGACGGCTCAACGACGCGACAACGCCTGACCGCTACCCAGTGCCACACATCCAGGATTTTTCAGCGCACCTGGCCGGTACGGTCATTTTTTCAAAGGTGGACCTGATCAGAGGATACCATCAGGTGCCCGTACACCCTCTCGACATCCCAAAAACAGCTGTAATCACACCGTTTGGATTATTTGAGTTCCTGCGCACACCATTCGGTCTCAAGAATGCTGCTCAGACTTTCCAGCGGCTCATGGACTCTGTGCTACGAGATCTCCCTTTCCTGTTTGTGTACCTGGATGACATCCTGGTGGCCAGTTCATCACCTTCAGAGCACCTTGTGCACCTTCGCACGTTGTTCGAGCGGCTGACCGAGCACGGGCTCATCATCAATCCAGCCAAGTGCGAGTTTGGCCTGTCCACCATAGACTTTCTGGGGCACAGAGTCACGAAGGATGGGGTCGTTCCTCTTCCGTCAAAAGTCGAGGACATCACCACTTTTCCACGCCCAGTCACTGTCAAAGCCCTGCAGGAGTTTCTAGGCATGGTTAATTTCTACCACCGTTTTCTCCCGGGGGCCGCCCAAACCATGCGACCCTTATACGAGGCCCTGAAAGGCAGCACACCCAGACAGCCTGTGGGCTGGAGCCCGGAAAGAGACAAGGCTTTTGTCGACGCTAAGTCAGCCTTGGCTAAGGCCGCCATGTTGGCCCATCCAGCCTCCTCCGCCCCAATCGCACTTACCACGGATGCCTCGGACTACGCAGTCGGTGCGGTTTACGAACAGTGGGTGGGTGATGCTTGGCAGCCCCTTGCCTTTTTCAGCAGGCAGTTGCGCCCCAGCGAACGGAAGTATAGCACCTTCGACCGGGAGCTCCTTGGTGTATACCTCGCCATCCGACATTTTCGTTCGCTGCTGGAGGGACGCCAGTTCACCGTTTTTGTGGACCACAAGCCTCTTACTTTCGCCATGTCCAAAGTCACTCAGCCATGGTCCGGCAGGCAGCAACGGCAGCTGACTTACATTTCGGAATTCACAACGGACATTGCACACCTTTCCGGAAAGAACAACCATGTCGCAGACTGCCTCTCCCGTGCTATCGCAGGGGCGGTGCACCTCGGTTTGGACTACGGCAGCATGGCAGCTGACCAGGCCACAGACACGGAAGTGCAGGCTTGCCGTTCATCCAATACTGGGCTGCGCCTACAAGATGTGACATTCGACGAGGCTGGCACCACTCTGCTTTGCGACATCTCCATGGGCCCTCCTAGGCCTGTGGTGCCTGCGAAATGGAGGCGACCCGTTTTTGATGCCATCCACGGCCTCTCGCATCCTGGAACCAAGGCCTCACAACGGCTGGTGGCAGCCAAGTTTGTGTGGCATGGACTTAAAAAGGACGTGAGGGACTGGGCAAACACCTGTGTGGCATGCCAACGTGCCAAAGTACACCGCCACACTAAAGCGCCACTGGAACAGTTTCGAGTGCTGGAACGGCGATTCGACCACGTCAACATCGACCTAGTCGGCCCACTTCCACCCTCGCAGGGTTACACCCATGTGCTCACTATGGTCGACAGGACCACACGGTGGGCGGAGGCTGTCCCTCTATCATCCATAACATCAGTGGATGTGGCACGGGCATTTATTGGCACCTGGGTGTCCCGTTTTGGCACCCCTTCAGACATTTCCTCAGACCGTGGCGTTCAGTTTACCTCTGAACTTTGGAACGCTGTTGCAGCGAGCTTGGGGGTTAAACTCCACCGCACCACGGCCTACCACCCCCAGAGTAATGGCCTCTGTGAACGTTTTCACAGGTCGATGAAGGCCTCCTTGCGGGCCAGCCTGACGGGCAGTTCCTGGGCGGACAAACTCCCATGGGTCATGCTGGGCATCAGGACAGCACCTAAGGAAGACCTCCAGGCCTCCTCCGCGGAGCTGGTCTATGGCCAGCCGCTGTGGGTCCCTGGGGATTTCGTCCCCAGCACCACGACCCCTTGGTCAGCTGCACTCCAGCGCTCCAGCCTGTTGGACAATGCCAGACGGTTTGCTCCACTTCCTACTTCCTGCCATGGTTTGCCGAACTCTCACGTCCCCAGGGGCCTGCAGTCTACTGGCTACGTTTTCATTCGAGTAGATGGTCGCCGCGGACCCCTCCGGCCGCCTTATGAGGGCCCCTTCCGTGTCATGGGCACTGGAGACAAGCACTTTGTGGTGGACGTGGGGGGCAAAGCGGAGACTATATCCGTGGACCGCCTTAAACCAGCTCACCTAGATCCGGCTGGGCCGGTCGAGTTGGCGCTGCCCCCAAAACGAGGTCGGCCCCTGACTAGGCCCCCTTTTCCCGTTCCGCCTGCCCCTCAACCATGCCGCAGCAGAGCCCCTCAGCCGGCCGCTGAGGACGCGGTTCTGCCTCCTCCCGTTCGGCGGAGCCGTGCCGGGCGTTTGCTTCGCCCACCACGCCGTTGATGTTTTCTTCTTCGGGTTTTCTGTTGTAGTGAATTCTGGGGGGGCATGTGTAGTGCTATCAACACTGATGGCATAATTCACTTTTGTATACATGTCCGGTTATGGTTAGGTTGTTTGTTCACCGTCTTTAATGTTGTGATTCATGTAATGGTCGCGGTCTCTTTAAGAGTCCCGATGACGTTTTTTTGCTGTTGGTGTTTTTTGGCTAGCTTTTTTCCTGTGTTAATAAACACGACTCACGGAGTCTTAAAGTGAGAAGTTTCCCGTTCGTTTTTCCACGCAAGGTTAACTTCCACAGTTGTGTTGATTTTATAGCTGTTTTGTCAACCCACAATGGCTGAAGGAGAAGAAATGGATTTGGTTGCAGATTTATTGCCAAAGCCAAGACGGACTTTTCAAGAAAAGCTGGACATCATTAAGAAAGGTCGGGCAACTCCGAAGCTAGCAAGCCTGTCACAACCGGGAAAAGGATGTGTCCACCACTTTCAGTCCACTAATTACGAGCGGTACCACTGGCTCACAGGCCCCGAGGAACACTGCAAATTGTATTGCTGGGAGTGCTTGTTGTTTGCCACTGATCGACATGGTGTTTGGAGCCACACTGGGTTTGTAAATTTGACTTGCCTAACCAAGGCAGCAACGAGACACCAAAGCACTGCCGGACACTTACAAGCAAAATATTCGGGGACACCAGAGCGGATCAGCTGAGCGAGCAAGTGCGCAGGGAAGCGGAGCTCCACGACGTAAAGGTGAAGAATAATAGGGAAATCTTAAAGAGACTGTTAGATTGGCTTTTTGGGGAGGGGGCAAGCAGCAACTTTCATTTCGGGGTCACGATGACTAAAATGTTTCTCTTAATAATAATTTTATGAGGTTGTTATCAATGCATTTTTATATGTGTCGCAGTTGTAGCGGCAGTAAAAGCAGACTTGTGCACCTTGGGTTTGTTTCTTCGGTAAATGCTTTTATTCTGGCTACATGAGCTCTCAATCTGTGATGCAACAGCTCTTTCTACTGCATTTCTGCATAAAAAGATGTTTTTATTGCCATAAAATAGTTATTGAGGGTGGAGTGATTCAGGCGGTTCACTACTGAAGGCCTAGGTGTGAAATGCACGGCCGCCACTGCTTTTTATATACATTTTTGGTTGTTCAGAAGAAGCCAGATTTTATATAAAGTTAAAAAAAACAGTAAGTAATATTTTCCAAAAATAAAACTGCATTTCCAAGCTAACTACACAAATACAGCAGACCAACAAAACAATCCAATACGTCTTACCGGTGTCATGGCCGGGGAGGAAACGGACGAGGAAGGACCAACATGAAGGACTCCAGAAGCCAACATAACTTAAAAGGGGATTTAGTTCAACGGGGAAAACACAAATACAAAAACCTTGGAAGGGAGGCACAGGGAGACGAAGGGCAGGCACAGGGAACACAGGAACATGCGGGCACAAAACATCAACGACGCGACAAGGAACACATGAAAACTGAGGGCTTAAATACACAATGGGTAATCAGGGCAAGAGGAAACAGCAGGGAACAACAGGTGAGGCAAATGAAACTAATTACACAGGGGAAGCAAAGCTAAACACAAAGCACAAGGAAATCACACTGGCAAGAATAAAACAGGAAGTGAACAACCAAGGAACACGCAGACGAGTCACAACACTGGGAACATGACAAACATACAGGGAGGACAAACTCAGGAAATAAACTATTAACACAAAACGCTGGGCAAACAGCCCAGGACATGACAGTACCCCCCCCTCAAAGGCCGGCTCCCGACGGCCAAAACCAGAAACAAAACCAGACCAGGGCGGGAGGCGGGGGACCAGGAAGGAGGGCCCGAAACAAAAACAAAAAACCAGGCAGGGAGCAAACCGGAAGAAGGCCCAGGAACGAAACCAAAACACAAGGAAGCAGAGCAGAGGCAACACAGCCCAAACAAGAACAGAACACGGGGACGAGAAGTAAAAACAGGATGAAACAAAAGCGGCGGCACAAGGCCGGGGAGTTCCAATGTTCAATACAGGGTCAAAAACAAGGAACAGCTCCGGAGCTAGAACAAAACAGCAGGGGAAAAAACAGTCCACAGTTCAGGGGAGTCAGTGGGAAATCCAAAACAAAAAACACACAGTTCAGGAGGCCGCAGGGGCCAAGGGGCCACAAAGCAAAGTCCCAACGAGGGAGGCCGACCACGCTCCCAGCGGCGGCGGCGACGAGGAGGAGGAGGAATCACTGGAGGCCGACCGCGCTCCCAGCGGCGGCGGCGACGACGAGGGGGAGTCAGTGGAGGCCGACCGCGCTCCCAGCGGCGGCGGCGACGACGAGGAGGAGTCACTGGAGGCCGACCGCGCTCCCAGCGGCGACGACGAGGAGGAGTCACTGGAGGCCGACCGCGCTCCCAGCGGCGGCGGCGACGGGGAGCAGGCACCGGAGGCCGACCGTGCTCCCAGCGGCGGTGGCGGAGACGAGGAGAAGACACTGGAGGCCAACCGCGCTCTGACCCTGGGGAAGCTGAGTGCGTGGGAGCTGACCCTGGGGAAGCTGAGTGCGTGGGAGCTGACCCTGGGGAAGCTGAGTGCGTGGGAGCAGACCCTGGGGAAGCTGAGTGCGTGGGAGCAGACACTGGGGAAGCTGAGTGCGTGGAAGCAGACACTGGGGAAGCTGGCTGCGTGGAAGCAGACACTGGGGAAGCTGGCTGCGTGGAAGCAGGCCGGGAGACGACTGGCTGCGTGGAAGCAGGCCGGGAGACGACTGGCTGCGTGCAAGCAGGCCGGGAGACGACTGGCTGCGTGCAAGCAGGCCGGGAGACGACTGGCTGCGTGCAAGCAGGCCGGGAGACGACTGGCTGCGTGCAAGCAGGCCGGGAGACGACTGGCTGCGTGGAAGCAGGCCGGGAGACGACTGGCTGCGTGGAAGCAGGCCGGGAGACGACTGGCTGCGTGGAAGCAGGCCGGGAGACGACTGGCTGCGTGGAAGCAGGCCGGGAGACGACTGGCTGCGTGGAAGCAGGCCGGGAGACGACTGGCTGCGTGGAAGCAGGCCGGGAGAAAGAAAGAGCAGACTGCGAGCTAGAGAGGGCAGACTGCGTGGGAGCAGGCTGCGAGCTACAGAGGGCAGACTGCGTGGGAGCAGGCTGCGAGCTAGAGAGGGCAGGAGCTGAGGGAACTGACTGAGAGGGCACTGAAACTGCTGACACTGGGGACCAAGGAAGAGCTACTGGAGCTAGAGCTGACTGAGGGCGAGGGAGAGCGACTGGAGCTAGAGCTGACTGAGGGCGAGGGAGAGCGACTGAAGCTAGAGCTGACTGAGGGCGAGGGAGAGCTGCTGGCTGCGTGGGAGCAGACTGAGAACGAGGGAGAGCTGCTGGCTGCGTGGGAGCAGACCGAGAGCTAGGGAGAGCTAAGGCTGAGGGAGCTGAAGCGGGGAGAGCTGGCACTGGGGAAGTTGAAGCGGGGAGAGCTACAGAGGCTGACTGAGACTGAGCGGAGGCCGGAACTACAAGAACTGACTGAGACTGGGAGGTGGGTGGAGCTACAGCTGACTGAGACTGGGAGGTGGCTGGAGCTACAGCTGACTGAGAGACAGGCTGAAGAGGCACTGTAGACGACACTGAAAACTGCTGTGAAGGCTTGGACCTGGCTGCCCCCACCCGCGGAACAGGAGCGGGTGCAGAGGTCAGCCCGTCCGTGGCTGCCCCCACCCGCGGAACAGGTACGGGTGCAGAGGTCAGCCCGTCCGTGGCTGCCCCCACCCGCGGAACAGGTACGGGTGCAGGGGAAGCTGGAGCTAAGGGAGCTGGAGCAGGGTGAGCAGAGGGAGCTGGAGCTAACTGAGGGGTCTGGGACTGCGACTGAGGTGGCGCTACAGCTGACTGGGGAGACCGCGACTGAGGTGGCGCTACAGCTGACTGGGGAGACCGCGACTGAGGTGGCGCTACAGCTGACTGGGGAGACCGCGACTGAGCTGGCGCTACAGCTGACTGGGGAGACGAGAAGGCTGGAGCTACAGCTGAGGTCTGTGACGCTGGCTGTGGATGAAGGGTGGTGATGACAAAGTCTTTCACGAGCCCATGCAGAGAGTCCAGCAGCCAAGGATGGTCACAGACTAGCCCTTGCAGTTTGGCTGTGATAGCTTTTTGCTCAATCTCGCATGGGTCAGACAGCAGCTCAAAGACCAACGAGTCCACCCACCGAATGATGGTCTGCTTTGCCACCTCAGGGAGGGGAAAAGCAGCGGGGTCCTGTGAACGTTTGTCCTTGTTAGTGGGTTTTGTTCTGTTGGGCCGGGTTGCATGAGTTTCTGCCTCCAAAATGTCCACCATCAGGGGAGAATCGATTATCACTACATCGGCGGGTAGCCAAGAGAGATCTGGCTGGCAGCTGGTGGTGTGAGAAAGCCCCTTATCCCAAACGGTTGTGATACTGGAGTCAGTCTTACTCACAGAGACGGTAGTTTGCGCATGACGCGGTGACAATATCCGCGGCGTTATACCGCTCGGGTCTGGGGGGGCCCCCCGCCGATGCTGCCGGGAACTCCCCCTCCTCCGTGGCCCCCGCGACTGCAGTGGAAGGGGGAAGCCAGTGAGCGGAGCCGCAGATGAAGGACGCTGACGGGCACTGTTCTGAAACGCTGGGCCCCCCAGCGCCAGACGAATGCCGTTGAAGTAGCCGGAGCTAGCCAGGTCTTTAGTATGGTCGCGTCGTTCTGTCATGGCCGGGGAGGAAACGGACGAGGAAGGACCAACATGAAGGACTCCAGAAGCCAACATAACTTAAAAGGGGATTTATTTCAACAGGGAAAACACAAATACAAAAACCTTGGAAGGGAGGCACAGGGAGACGAAGGGCAGGCACAGGGAACACAGGAACATGCGGGCACAAAACATCAACGACGCGACAAGGAACACATGAAAACTGAGGGCTTAAATACACAATGGGTAATCAGGGCAAGAGGAAACAGCAGGGAACAACAGGTGAGGCAAATGAAACTAATTACACAGGGGAAGCAAAGCTAAACACAAAGCACAAGGAAATCACACTGGCAAGAATAAAACAGGAAGTGAACAACCAAGGAACACGCAGACGAGTCACAACACTGGGAACATGACAAACATACGGGGAGGACAAACTCAGGAAATAAACTATTAACACAAAACGCTGGGCAAACAGCCCAGGACATGACAACCGGCTTCCTTCTTGCACGACACCGGGCAGAGTTTTTAATGGCTGCCGCCCTTTCCGGACCGTGAGGCTGACTGTAGCGGAAGCTGCGGCGAACCGTCTGTAGGTTTTTCAAGAAGCTGAAAAACATTTTTGTACATTGTAAATAAACACAGTGTACACACAGTGCATACATAAACCATATTCAGGCAAAAAAAGATATTTACACACAATTATATAACTGTCCACGCATTAGAAACCCACTCGCGTTGCGAGGCGAACAGTCTGTGGAAAAAAACGTGAAAATAAATAAGAGTAAAAACATTTTAAGTTCTTCTCTCCTCCACACATTGAATACTGCTGCTTTGTTTCTGATTCTTACCACTGCAGAGGATCATACCGGCTTTTATTGGATTCAGAGTTGTGCAGGCCGCGAACTGCTTCCTGTAAGATGAAATAAAAATCAGAAACCAAATCACAATACGTCTGTCAGCTTACTGTGACCATTCCTCCACTCTTAGTATTTTTGTTTTAGAAACGACCAAGTCTTACCGCAGTTTTCGGATCGTGCTGCCGTCTTTTCCTCGAGTCCTTCTGTAGGTGAGGCTTTGTTTAGAGCATGGAGTCTCTACACAATAGACGCCATCTTGTCTTTCAGTTGCACTCGTACAAACTTGAGTAACTGAGTCGATAACCCACTCACTGCAGCCAGCAGCGTCTTCTCGTCTGCAGCGGGGCTGGTTGAGGCTGGCCGGTAGAGAGGCCCGCTTTCACCGGGAGCTTCTGGGGTGTTGAAATATAGACGACGTCCTCCATTGTCGTACCGGGAAAGCAGCGTAGACAAAAACCGCCATTCAGTTTGAACGGAAGAGAAGGAAGGCACTGATTGGTCCTACAGACCTTCAGCGTGATCCTGCACGTGATCTGTATTGTCCAATCACAGGTGAGGAAGTTGCCACACGGAAATTAAATTCATTTAATTTCAAGTGAATTCAATTTTATTTATATAGCAGCAAATCACAACAAACTGTCGCCTCAAGGCGCTTTGTATTGTGGGTAAAGACCCTACAATAATACAGAGAAAACCCAACAGTCAAAATGACCCCTATGAGCTGGAAGATGTGTTGTTCACACATCCACTGTCTGTTTAAGCAGGACAACTGAGAAGGTGACTGTTGCATTAAAATTTTCCTTATTTTTTTTTTTATTTGCCTTTTTACATTTACATTTTTCTCATGAAGGTTTTGCTGATATCTCTTATGTACATCCATGTATAGCAAAATAAAAGTTTATACATTTTCGTATTCCATCTGCCTTGGTAGTCTTTAATGTCATTAATGCATGTGAACATTCACTGAACGTTTATAGCAGCGTTCATGGGATGTTGTCTGAATGTTCAATGCTAGCTGGGAAGCCACTGCACAGGAGAGGATGATGGTGTGACAGACTTTTTGTTACAGTGAATTAGACTGAAAACTCAGTATGCTTATCAATGAAAATAATGCTTGTGGTGTCACCAAAATCAAGTTATAGCCTTTGTTTATCTCCCTCAGTCCACTAAAGTTCAGGGTTCACAAAAAACTCCATGACAAAGGCTCACAGACAGAAGCTCACAGACAGAAGCTCACAGACAGAAGCTCACAGCCTTATTGGAAAAAGGGACAAAAGCTGAAAACTTCCAAAAATATATTTCCAACTAGATAATTCAAATTTATAAATTAGAATGATTTCTTGTGAGATTAGTCTTGTTTGAATGTTTCACTGTAGAAATAAAAATATGTTGGTTACAACTTGGGAGGGGTAGACCACTGGTGAGTATTGGTGACCACTGGTGAGTACTTGATTTGCATTTGTATGACTCACAGAAACCTCCTTTACATATGAGAGCCTGCCCCAGACCTGAGGAGAGGGGGGAGCTGAGGGAGCACTGACACAGAGAGTCCATGGCAGTTTCCCTACAGTTTACTGTTCTGGCCAAAGCCTCCTGCTGAGAGCCCTAAACCTCAAGGCGCGCGTCAGTATTACATACAAGAAACTGTCGAAAAACCCACTTTTCATGCAGTGTATAGGCCTAGGCTGCTGGGGGCTTCACATAATGCACTGTTTCTTCTCATTCACCTTATTTACTTTGTTTATACTCCACTCTGCATTTAATCATTAATTGATATTAATCTCTGGCTCTCTTCCACAGCATGTCTTTCTCTCCCCTCAGCCCAACCGGTCATGGCAGATGACTGCCCCTCCCTGAGCCTGGTTCTGCTGGAGGTTTCTTCCTGTTAAAAGGGAGTTTTTCCTTTCCACTGTCGCCAAGTGCTGCTCATAGGGGGTCGTTTTTGACTGTTGGGTTTTCTCTGTCTTATTGTAGGGTCTTTACGCACAATACAAAGAGCCTTGAGGCGACTGTTTGTTGTGATTTGGCGCTATATAAATAAAATTGAATTGAATTGAATCGTCACAGCCACCGGGATGGAAGTCGATTTAGCAGCAGTCAATTGAAGGATAACAGCTGCCCTCTAACCTGTTACTCCTTCAATCCCTTCTTCCACCCTTGCGACCCATTCTCTTCCTGGTCAGCCCAGGGTGTGCTACCATGTTTTCTCTTTTGTTTCCTGACTTTAACATGCCCATTCAGTTACCTCTCTGAGTGCTGTTAATCCGTCTTTTCAAATGTGTCTCTTTTTTCCTGCTTTCTCTTCTTATTTCCCTTTATCTAAGTAAAATGAAAACATTTAACACACTCTGCTCTCTTTTCTTAAGCCCTCTGTGGATGTGGAACACATATTCAAAATGGGTGACTTAACTGGAAAAACAGAAAGACTCAACCTGCAACCTGACTAATTTCTTACCTAAATCCTAATCCTACTCTTAACCTTAGATGAGTTTCCAGTGACCTCATGGATGTTAAGAGGTTAACTAATTCCTGATCTGCTACCTTGGCTCCATTGTATTCATCTCTCTCTGTCAGTACATCCCCCTTGCTTTCTTTCAGGATGTGCATGAAATCATAGGGAAGGAAGTGTGTGCTAGTGATTTCCAGGAAAAGAACACAAACAGAACAGCAATGAAATCCTTCTTATCCATCCCTGTGGTAATAATCAGATCCAGTTTCCCAGTTATATTAAAAATACCCAAATAATCAGCTTTGTTGCATTTATGCAATTAAGAATAATAAGATAAATAAATAAAATAAAAACACAAACATTAACAAGAAAAGCTTATAGAGACTCTATAGACCTTATCTTGGAAGAACAAATATGTTTGGCACAACAGTGCATTCAGATCATGATTCAGATCTGCTTGCAAACACTGCCAGACATGACAGGCTTTAAAAAAAATAAAAAAAATAAATAATAATAATAATAATAATAATAATTATTTAAGTTTTGACAATAACATTAATTTTTCTATAGGTTTCAAAAATCCTTTAACAGAATGGCTGAAACTTAATGTTAGTACATCCTGAAATACTGATCAACACATTGCATCTGAAGAAAAAAAAGGAAATCTTGTTTCTATCAGCATATAGCTAAAGTCTAATCTAAAACCTGTTCTGTGTATCTCAACTAAAAAATAAAAGACCTGTGCCAGAAAACTGGTATCACCACAGTACCTTAAAATTACAGTTACCAAAGTTGAACTCGCTGACATCAATAGGTAGCTTGGAATGGCTACCATATGTCTATTGAAATGGAAATTACTACAAGTTCCATTATGTAAATCTAAAACATGTATTCTCAAACCTGTTGAAATTTGGGTTGGTTGTTCATAGTCAAGACAGGACTTAGCCCATACAAGCACCTACACCAAAGTCAATGCCAAGGAAGTTTTAAAAACCCCTGATTCATTACATGTGAGACTTATATTGAAAGAAAAAAAAGAAGAAAGAAGACCTGGGAAAAAGTATGCTTCACTACTGGTGCAAGGAGCACAGATTGGAACAAAAACTGTCTCAGGCGACCTAGTAATTCCACATTATTTGTATTGTGCCCATTTTTTACTGCTGCTTTCCTAATTCAGGGCCCATATTACTTCTTCTGTAGTGTTTAAGTGTTTTTCTTTTTTTGTCATTTTTTTTCCTACTCTTGGTTCTGTCTGATGTCAGTAAAAGGAGATATCCCTAATATGGTCATCTCAGTTGACATTGTCATTTGAGCTTCCTTTTTCCTCTTCTTTCCTCTTGCATTCACACCAGTTGCCATTTTGCTTTCTGTAGAACGCTGCAGGACCATGACAGCCTCCCTTGTTTCTAGCTAGCTTCTGTGTTTCTCGATCAGTCATAGTATTCTCTCATTTGTTCTCCAGTAGTCTGCCTGAAGCCTGAAAGACCTTTCCCAGTTTCCTGACTCACGTAGCCTTAAGGAGTTTAAGGGACCCTGCCTGTGAAACTTACCTGAGCCTTGCTCCATGGGTATCCAGCCCACCCGCCAACAAGGTTCCCTGTTAAAGGAATCTGCAAGTAATGTTTCAAACTACCATCATAAATCATCTAATCAGGGGCGCCTGGGTGGCTTAGTGGTGAAGCCGGCGACCACATGCATATGTCGTGTTGTGGTGCGGGCGGCGCGGGTTCGCGTCCCGGCCTGTCGCCAATTTGCCCGCGTGTCTTCCCCTGTATCTTTCCCCCATTTCCTGTCTCTCTCCACTGCCAACAAAAGCTGCTGTGGCCAAAAATGCAAAAATAAATAAATAAATCATCTAATCTTCCTGTGCCACTGCTGACATCTTCTCTGACAGAAATTCCAGCTACACTTCCAGCTACAGTAGAAATTATACCCTCTCAAACCACTTACCCATTCTCCACTGACATATCTTACCAGTTCAATAAATCTTTTAAACCTGCTATAAGTTGTCTGAGTTTAACAGTTTGCAGTTAAACATGAGATCTCACTAAACCTATTCATCTGCTGTTCATTTTTTTTTTGTTTGCAAATGGCAAATTTAAGCCCATCTAACAAAAGTTGATTTAAAGGGAGAGGCGTTAAAAAAGCTTGTTTTTGACAGTAGTTGAACTAGCCCAGTACAAGACAAATAACAATTATTTTGAACTGTGAATTATGTAAAGGTACTTGAGCAGAGTATATAGTATACTCTGTGGAGTTGGAGATAGCATTGAGGTTCACCTGAAGTTACAGTAGATTGAGCTTTCAGAATGACAATTTTATTCAGACATGAGACTTAAATGTTAAGACTAACAGAAATGAGCACATGTCTGAAAGGAACTTCTGACACACACACACACACACACACACACACCAAGGGAGATAGAGATAGAGGGAGATACTATAAACCCTACAAATTGGGGGGATCTATTTCAGTCTCCTGTGAAAGTTTAGTAAACTCAGCTGGCCCTTTGGCCCATATCCTCCAACATCCTTTGCGTGCGTGTGTGTGTGTGTGTGTGTGTGTGTGTGTGTGTGTGTGTGTGTCTAGCACATAGCCAACTACATCACAGGCTGACAGAGCCCTTTCCTTTTATAGTTGCCCCCCGAGTAACCAGCCCTGAAAAGGGAAGAGGACAGGGGATAGACACTGTGTCACATTCTCACACACACCTGCTCAGTAAGACACACACTTACATACATTCTAGCACACAATCTACAGTGTATTGGTATGCACGTACTGTAGAGATCGTGTACATACAGCAATTCATAGAGCAATTCAAAGGTACACACATAGGGATATTTTAATGCCGACACATGAAAGTATACTGTACAGTCTTTGCAGGACACACATACACACACGAACAGGCCAGACACATTCACGTGGCTATAACAATAAAGGTGATCTCTGCTCTGCATTAAGCTGAGATATACAGTTCCTCTTCATGCTGCTGATCTACATCTTTTCTAATTAACAGCAATAATTCCTATCTCTCTCTCTATTTACTGCTGTGGTAATAGAGAATATTATGACAGGTATTAACCCAATTATCATGAGAATTATAGCTGCCTCCATGCCGTTGCTGTGTTCCAATGTGAAACAGTAACCATCACCATCCATCCTGCCTCCATAACAAAGCCCGTTAGGAGCCTCAGCCACAGTTATGGCCCAGTGGATGTTTGCATGAGAAGGAATAAGCTTTATCTAAATAGATACTTCTAAACTCAACATAAGCTAACTTTTATAAGGTTGTTTTCAGCTTTAATTTTGCCTGACTAAACCAACTGTGTCAGGCAAGAAGGCATCTAAACTGTGGAAAATCAGTGGACCATTTCATAGCATTGTAGTTTGCAGTCTTGCTTTGTTGATGAGAAGAGGTCCAGACTTATCTCTGATCAACCTGTGTTGCACTGATATATTTTATGACAATTTAGCAGTTAGATATTTTAACCCTCTGAGATCTAAGTTGGAACTGTGAGGACTCCAACACTGTCAAAGTTGGATGTGTGGCAGGAGTGTGGATCCAAAATGCAGGGCTTGTGAGACAGAAATGTGAATTAAAGTAGGCAGCTTTAATGCTGAAGATTTGCCAGAGTACAGCACACAAAATGATGAAGATTTCAAACCAGGGGATTCACAATGGAAAAACACAGAACAGACAGAGTAGACAGCATGAGGGAGAATGTGAAAAAACATAAAGGGAAAACTGAGACAATATATATACACTTGGGATGAAGAGGGAGCAAACAAACAGGTAGGAGTGCAGCTAAAATGAATTACACCTGACAAGACAGGAAGTCGAACTGAAGAAGCACAACCCCCCCCCCCCCCCCCCACACACACACACACACACACACACACACACACACACACAAATGGGAGCAAGAAAGTCCAAAACACGCAACAGTCCAGGGAGTCCGGCCTGGCCATGGGTAAGAACAGGGAACACGATGGAGAGGCTGCCTGGGAGGCCAGAAGTGGAGATGAAGTAACTCTGGAGGCTGGTGAGGTGGCCCGCAGTGGAGGCAAAATGGTTAAGGAGGCCAGCTGGGTTGCCAGCTGTGGAGGCCCTCCAGAGTCTTGGTTGAAGACCTGTGTTGATGAAAGTTCTGAAAGCTGACAAGGGAGATGGACCCCCTCTGGTGGGTGATGACAGAGAAGATACTTAGGAGGCTGATGTCAGCAGAGGTGACAGGACACCCCTGATGGTGTGGTTGGAAGCTGGCAATGGTGACGGAGACTCTCGGATTGCTTGGTTGGAAGTCAGTGACAGTGATGGAGACCCTCAGGTTGCTTGACTCGAGATCGATGACGGCAACAGAAACCCTTGAGTGACATGGCTGGAGGCCAGTGACTTCAAGCGCACAAGTTTCCGCTCCAGTGGCACATAGACTTGCGGCACAGGACCCTCAGGCTGCAGCTCAGGTGAAATGGGAGTCAATGGCCCTGGCCCAACTAACATGGGAACCTTGGACTCTGGACTCACAGGCTCAGACAAAGCAATGCCCACAACTCAGGCTCAAGCAGCTCAGGATCCTTGGGCTCATGACTCACAAGCTCTGGACTCACAGGCTGAGGTTTAGGTTCAGGCAGCTGGAGTGGTACTGCCGGTACGCAATACCTGGAAGAGAGGCAGCGGCTGTCTGCTGTAAAGCCGTGATTCAGAACCAGTCATGGCTGCACTTTGGGTCAGAATAGATCAGCTAGCAATGAGCAGTCAAAAACATGACTTAATCAGTTAATAAATAGCTTTTTTTCTCATTTCAAATTATTTCTGAACTGTTCATGCTATACTGGAGCCTCAATTCTCTGGCCTATCTCCCCTCGGAGCTCGAGGCTTTAGTCAATGGCCAACCTTTAAAACATTCACCGCTATGTTTAATGTCTGTCTGCTCGTTACAGACAGGCAACGAGAGATTAACTAATTGTGTTTCATGTTATTCTGCTCAATTTCAGCAACACAGCACAGCTCAAAAACACTGCTTATGACCAGAGATTTCATTTACGCTACACAAGAGTGCATTTACCTCCAAAACGCAGTGGTTGCCAAGGGGACTGGTGCATTCAATTTAATGGACTGCATCAGTTTACAAAGGTGGTGCACAAACATTAAAAACCTCTGCTTGCATTGGGACAGGACGAACAATAAATCATATACACACACACACACACACACACACACACACACACACACGGTTGTTGTCATAGTACCGGCAATAATTTTAAAATACTTTCACCCCTGCTGAATAGCGAAACTCAAGCACTCCACCTGAATGGGCATGGCAGCTTGCTCAACCCTACAGGCTTGGAGGAAGCAACGCAACCATGCCCCACTATCACACAAAATGCAGCTTCAGAGAGCTGGGAAACATTTAGTTCAGTCTTCCAGTAGACCAGCTCAGGAATGGAAAACATTGTCTCTTTGGCTCAAATATATAATCTTCACCTTTGGCCAGCTGGGAAATCAGAACAGTCAGTCAATGTCCTATTACTGGCCAACCCAGAAACCCCAGTGAATGTTC
Organism: Archocentrus centrarchus; assembly: GCF_007364275.1. Lineage (NCBI taxonomy): Eukaryota > Metazoa > Chordata > Actinopteri > Cichliformes > Cichlidae > Archocentrus > Archocentrus centrarchus. The sequence continues at coordinate 33,454,547 of NC_044352.1, read as the reverse complement.
AGTCTTAAATATGATCAGTCTGTTTTATTTGTTGGCTATGAACTGCAGGCTTTTAAGGTGGCAGTAATTAAACCAATACTAAAAAAAGTCATCATTTGACCCATGTGTCTTAGCTAATTATAGGCCAATCTCCAACCTTCCTTTTTTCTCAAAAATTCTTGAAAGAGTAGTTGTAAAACAGCTAACCGATCATCTGCAGAGGAATGGTTTATTTGAAAAGTTTTAGTCAGGTTTCAGAATTCATTGTAGTACAGAAACATCAGGTTACAAATTATTATCTTTTGGCCCCTGACAGTGGACTCATCTTCATGATTGTCCTGTTAGACCTCAGTGCAGCTTTTGATACTGCTGACTATAATATTTTATTAGAGATTAGAGCATACTATAGGTATTAAATGTTCTGACTGCAGTGGTTTGATATTTATTTATCATATTTATCTAATAAATTCCACTTTGTTCATGTAAATGGGGAGTCATCTTCACACGCTAGGGTTAATTATAGAGTTCCACAGGGTTCTGTGCTAGGACCAATTTTATTTACACCATACATGCTTCCTTTAGGCAGTATAATTATTAGAAATCATTGCATTACCAAAGACACACCAAAATGAAACAGGAAGTAATTAAACACAAACACCAGGACTAAGACGTGAACTTGACACAAGGACAGAGGATAAACACTAAACACAGTAATACAAATCCCTTGCTCAACCTGACACACAAAATAATCCACAACAAACAATAAACCAGGAACCCAAATGAAGAACCAAACTAGGAAACAGAACATAATACATTTAACATAATATCAAAGAACAAAGAACAAAAAACACAAAATGCTGGGCAAACAGCCCAGGATCATGACAGAGACACATCAATTAGCTAAACTGCAGGGATGTTGTGAAGACATAAAGGCCTGGATGACCTCTAATTTACTGCTTCTAAATTCAGATAAAACTGTTTATTGTAAAAATCTTAGAAACATGGTGTCTAACCAGATACTTACTCTGGATGGCATTACGTTGGCCTCCAGTAACACTGTGAGAAATCTTGGAGTCATTTTTGACCAGGATATGTCCTTCAATGCACACATTAAGCAAATATGTAGGACCGCTTTTTTGCATTTGAGCAATATTTCTAAAATTGGAAACATCCTGTCTCAGAGGGATGCTGAAAAACTAGTTTATGCATTTATTACTTCTAGGCTGGACTATTGTAATTCATTATTATCAGGCTGCTCAGAGTGCTGACAGGGACTAGAGAGCATATTTGGCTTCTCATCATTGGCTCCCTGTTAAATCCAGAATAGAATTTAAAATTCTTCTCACATACGAAGTCTTGAATAATCAGGTTCTTTCTCATCTTAAAGACCTTATAGTACCATAGGACCCCAACTGAGCACTTTGCTGTCAGACTGCTGGCTTAAATACCTAGGGTATTTAAAAGTAGAATGGAAGGCAAAGCCTTCAGCTTTCAGGTCCGTCTTCTATGGAACCAGCTTCCAGACTGGATTTGGTAGACAGACACCCTCACAACTTTTGAGATTAGGCTTAAAACTTTTCCTTTTTGATCAAGCTTATAGTTAGGGCTGGATCAGTTGACCCTGAATCCTAACTCAGTTATGATGCAATAAGCATAGTCTGGGGGCTTCCCATAATGCACTGAGTGTTTCTTTTCATTCACCTCTTTTCACTCTGTTTATACTCCACTCTGCATTTAATCATTAGTTATTATTAATCTCTGCTCTTTTCCACAACATGTCTTTTTTCCTGTCTCTCTCCCCTCAGCCCCAACCTGAGGTTTCTTCCTGTTAAAAGGGAACTTTTCCGTCCCACTGTCACCAAGTGCTTGCTCATAGGGGGGCGTTTTGACTATTGGGTTTTCTCTGTAGTTATTGTAGGGTCTTTACCTTGCAATATAAAGCACCTTGAGGTGACTGTTTGTTGTTATTTGGTGCTGTATAAATAAAATTGAATTGAATTGAATGTTTTCCTTGCTGTCTGAGAAACACAAAACTTTGCTCTTTTAATATTGGCCATCTCAGCCACACCAGACAGCATTTTACTTTAATTGTATCAAAAATGCAAAATATTTTGGAAACAAAACACATATCTTCAGCACAGGCTGGCTCAGGAACACAAAACTTGATTTGGTTATTGGCAGACTCAGAAGGAGTGCAGAAGGAGTGCAGACAACAGCGCCCCACTTCCTACTGGAAGAGGGGACAGACGATAGAGTAAGTGGGGGATACAGCAGTGGCAGGCTCCACTTCATCGGCCTATGCAGAGGCAAGGAGGAAAATGGTCTACCATTGCAGTAACGTGGAGGGACTGGTGAGGGAGAAATGCAACTTACAGGCCTCAATTTTTTTGGGAGATTTAAAGAAATAGAGGATTATTCCTTATATTACCATCTATGGCATTCAGTCTAACAGACATGGGCAAAACATCTGGGGTCATGGAGATGCGATCAATGATTTTTAGAACTTGGAAGTCTTGGAAGTCAGGGAACAAACACAATAATCATTCTGACAGATATCAAAAACTCAAAATGTTACTTTGACCCCAGAAGTCACAGCTGTGCTCATCATGCATGAAAAAAAAAAACAAAAAAACAAAACACCACCACCTGCAAACAACACTGATTTCTGGCAGTTGCTGTTTACTGTATTTTCGACTGAAAAATCACTTGCTCACATTATTTTGGTTGTACATGAAAAACAGGAGCTACAGGAGTGAATACAGGAGTGGTCAAAACCATCAAATCCTTCAGTGGCTCCCTTGACAACTTTAGAAATATCATCATGGTCAAGGTTTTTGCTACGTTTGGTTGGCAGTTCTGCCAGTGTATTACATGCCCTACAGCTTGTAAATTAGCTAATGTATGTCATTAATCTACTGTTGATGTTAGCTGTTTTACATTAAGAAAAATAGTATCATAGCGTGTGGTGAATGCAGACAAGCTCCAACCCAAAATGCAGTGCTCAGGAGACAGATGTGACTGAGAGGTTACTTTGATGAGGCTTATTCAAAATGCAAACAGGGCTGGCAAGAACAGACCACCACACAACACATGAGGGTATAACATGACATCTAACACAGGAAAACTCAGGGCATAGATACAAACACAGGATTAGGGTTGGGAACAGGTGGAGAAACAGCTGGGAATAATTAAACAAGACAAGACAAAGAAGCATAACTGAATACAAGGCAGATGAGACCAAGACTGACAAGGTAAGACAGGCAACAAGTAGACAGAGATGCAAACTTGTCACAAAACTGGGATTAAAAATAAATACAAACACACGAGGCATGGGGCATGACAAAACAGACAAAACAGACACTAGAACACAGAGACGTGAGGAAGACAAGAAGAAAGGGAATTCAATATAAATAACTATAACTAATAACAGGACTTATAAAGTATAACAAACAAAGAATAAAAACCATATGCAAACTGGTAAAAACAACAGAAGAATCTCAATGAAAACAGACTCTAAGAGAACAAAACACTGGGCAAAAGGCCCAGGACAATGACAAAAAGCTTGAATGGTAAAGAAGTTTAAAAAAATGAATAAAGAAGCAAATGTTATAACTTGATAATGTTTAACTGATCAGCTGATATCTGTTCATTTTCTATGTCCACTAATTTCAGATTAAGGTAGGCAGACTACTCTTTAATTGCTGGGTTAATGTCGATGATGCCTTGCAATTTACCATAACAGTTTTAACAACAACAAACAACAAACCAACTAGTTAATCTTACCATGAAATTTTGCCAGGTGATAATTTACTTTAAAACAATTATTTTTAGTATGATCAGTTTTCTAAAATTTGATGTTCACAATAAATAGGTGCTAATTTGTCTAAGTGTCCAACAGGGAAACAGTTTTGTACTTCAAGAATTGAAGTACAAAAACAAGCAGGTTTGATGTGCATTTGCATCAAAATTTGCACTTCAGAGTGGACAAATCAACAAAAGAATGGGTAAATCAGATTCATATAAAATTTTCAACTTTATTTACAAACAATATTTTTCATTCTGTTCACCCAAGTTATTTGTTTCTCGCCTCACCTTTATGATGAGTGTGACCATCTAAAGGGTGAGCTGGATTACATGCACTTCACACTGTATCTCCTCATGGAGTTTGATATATGTAGTGAATTGTATACTGTATGACAGCATTAGTATGAACAATAACATCAATCTGGGCTCTCCAGCATATGAGCAGTGATCCACTAATATATGGATGAGGGGACACAGAGAGAGAAGAAGCATGTGAAGGATCTGATTGTTAGGACAAGATACATTTTTTGAGAGGAAAGTCAATTATAGCTTACAAAGCACTTGGTTAAAATATCAAGGTCACTATACGGTGATAGGCCCTGAATCCATGCTGTCTCAAAGTGCCATTTTTCATCACTTTGTGTCTCTTCTGGAGGTCAAATCCATTTGGGCTTCATTTATTCACCTTAAAGGAGCTGGGAGGAGCTGGGTTCTCGGTGCTGTGGGGCTGGAGAACTGAGCAGAGGTCGGCCACGGAGACAAACAGAGCAGTGCGCCTGTGTATACAGTGGTTTGGTGTGAATGTGCTTGTAGACATCCAAATGCATAAGCAATACACCGTCCATCCATCTAATAGAGTAACATTTATGGACATGCTGTGATGGACACTGAAATCCACACAAATTCAATCTGTGCTTATTGTCAATAAACATTAGAGAGATCATCAAAGAAAAGCTGGGGATGGTTGATTTTACCGCAATAACGACAGGGGGCTTTAGAAGATTAAAAATCAATAGAGGCCAACAGCTCACTGTGTGACGGTATCTTTAGATGTACAGTGTCCACATGACTTTCCTGTTCCAGCCACAGATGTAAAAGGTGAAGGTAACTCCATAGCTCTGTCAATGAAGGGCTATATTTCTTTGTTGTAGGACTCAAAAATACAATGAGGTCTTTTCAAAAGTATATACATCCAGCCTGGAGTGACTAAATTGTAATAAACCTATGTATTGTTCTTAAGCATCAGTTTAATGGGGACTGGGTCAAGTTCCAGTGCCATTAAAATCAGATACATTCTATTCACTGCCAGACCCACTGAATCATGAAATATCTTAAATAGGAGATGCCTGATGAATTGAAGTAGGCTAAAAACATCTCAAAAAGCAAAACACTGAATTCAATTCAATTCAATTTTATTTACATAGTGCCAAATGACAACAAACAGTCACCTCATGGCACTTTATATTGTAAGGTAAAGACCCTACAATAATACAGAGAAAACAGCAGTGAAAACAACCCCCTATGAGCAGCACTTGGTGAGAGTGGGAAGGAAAAACTCCCTTTTAGCAGGAAGAATCCTCTGGCAAAACCAGGCTCAGGGAGGGGCAGTCATCTGCCGCACACTGTGGAAGAGAGCCAGAGATTAGTAATAACAATTGATTAAATGGAGAGTGATGTATAACCAGAGTAAAAAGAGATGGGGACCCCCCCAGCAGCCTAGGCCTATTGCAGCATAATTAAGGGATGGTTCAGGGTCACTTGATCCAGCCCTATCTATAAACCTTATCCAAAAGGAAAGTTTTAAGCCTAATCTTAAAAATAGAGAGGGTGTCTGTCTCCTGAATCCAAACTGGGAGCTGGTTCCACAGAAGAGGGGCCTGAAAGCTGAAGGCTCTTCCTTCCATTGTGTATCCTAGGAACCACAAATGAGCCAGCAGTCTGTGAGCAAAGCGCTCTATTGGGGTGATAACTAATTGATGTGCATCATCTGGCTTCATGGATAGATAAAGCTGGGTATCATCTGCATAACAATAAAAATTGATGGAATGTTTTCTAATAATACTGCCTAAGGGAAGCATGTATAATTTAAATAAAACTGGTCCTAGCACAGAACCCTGTGGAACTCCATAATATACCTTAGTATGTGAAGAAGACTCCCCATTTACATGAACAAATTGGAGTCTATTAGATAAATATGATTCAAACCACTGCAGTGCAGTACCTTTAATACCTATAGCAAGCTCTAATCTCTGTAATAAAATGTTATGGTCAACAGTATCAAAAGCTGCACTGAGGTCCAACAGGACAAGAACAGAGATGAGTCCGCTGTCAGAGGCTCTAAGAAGATCATTTGTAACCTTCACTAATGCTGTTTCTGTACTGTGATGAATTCTGAAACCTGACTGAAACTCTTTGAATAAACCGTTCCTCTGCAGATGATCAGTTAGCTGTTTTACAACTACTCTTTCAAGAATCTTTGAGAGAAAAGGAAGGTTGGAGATTGGCCTATATTTAGCTAAGACAGCTGGGTCAAGTGATGGCTTTTTAAGTAGAGGTTTAATTACAGCCACCTTAAAAGCCTGTGGTACATAGCCAACTAATAAAGACAGACTGATCATAGTTAAGATTGAAGCATCAATTAATGGAAGGTTTCTTTGAGGATTCTAGTAGGAATGGGATCTAATAAACACGTTGATGGTTTGGAGGAAGTAACTATTGAAGTTAACTCCAAAAGATTAATTCAGAGAGAGTCTAAACCAAATATGTCAAAGTCATGACCCATGAGATAATTTCTTATGGCTATAATTAATGGCCCGCCAGTGAATAACACTCCCAACACTTATAATACAAATCCCCCTCAGGTCCCCCCTACATATATATATATATATATATATGTTTACATATAATGACAAATAAAGTCTTCTTGAAGATCTTCAAGACATAACGCAGCACAGTCTCATGTTGGTGACAGTTTATATAGATGCTCAGCTTGCACACAAGAACATGAGCTGACTGCACTTCACTCAATGGCCTCAGATAACATTAACATCAATGGCTGTAATGACAGTAATGCAGTTTGTTTGCATTGTTAAAACTGTGGTGCTCTTGTTACAGTCTCTGACTGAAACCTTTTAATGAAAATGATAAAGCACTAATGACATAAAAAAAAAACTTGGCCTAAATTATTACAAAGCTTCTGATGATCTTTTAAATTAAGTTTGGCCTACATGTTTGCTGTTTTGTAGTTTTTTTCTTTCTTCTTATTTATTTTTTGTGAAGATGTTCTGTTTTTATTACAACGAAGGTAATTAAGATAATGGCACCAGCTTTTGTCTTTCAGGGGAAAGTATGACCAAATCAGGTAAATGCCCTTGGATGTACCAAATTAGGAAATTAGCACTTTGATAATTCATTCAATGGGAATAGTAAAGCTTGTTTGAGTCTTTTGTGTTCATTATGCAGGTTGGCATTTTTGATTCATGTGCTGCATGTCCTTCCTGTCCTTTGAAAAAAACGAGCCTGCTCTGTATGAATGTGATTGATCAGTCCATGTACTCTACCTTACCCATTGGTGGAGTTTGTGCGTGTCAGAGTGTATATATCATTACATATATGTTTGTGCATGTCTTTCTGTGTCACTGTGCACTTTCTAATTCTGGCTCATCAGCATGAAGCATTCTGAAATGAACACAGTCCATTAACAGTTCTCTCTAAAGGTGATCAAGTGCTGACTCAGGTTCTGAGGAGAAGGAAGTGACGCTTGAAGGACAATCCTCTGATGATAAACTCCCCTTTTACAGCCCCCATCCCCTGGAGTGAAGGATTGTGGGATTTGCACTCCAATCCCAACCCTGTTCCCTCGCAAAAGGGACCTGAACAGTCTAGGGGAACAAAATGCTGATGTAAGAAATCAGGAGAAACCATACTGGGGTCAAGGAGAAGAGAAATGCAAAGACAGAGGTGTAATGATTTAACTCAACTACAGTGCTTTCTACAAGAGTAAGGAGAGGCCAAAGGAATAAGTGAGTTGAAAAAAGAAGGTGAGAAGGAGGGAACTAAGAAGGAAAAAGATTTTAAAAAAATACCCAGAAAGATAGATGAGTGTATGAACAAGATAACATAAAGATAGAGGAGATAGAGAGTGATGTGTATGAGCAGGAAATGTTCCAATATTATCCAACAGTCTTTTTATGACAGTTTTTCTGTGATAAGAGGTGATACCTCAGGTATAAAAGGTGTTGGCTTGAAAGAGAGATAGAGATGTAGACAGATAGAGAGACTCAGATTAAATGGAGAGGGGATGGTGACATCACTTAGGAGATGAAACCAGCCAGAAAATAGTATGCCCTTCAGGCTGGGGAACACACTGCCACACATTCACAAACACAGTTGTGATTCCATCACTTCAGAGTGCAGTGTTTTGACTTAGATTCATTTTTTGGAGACTTTCCCTCCAAACTAACCACATCTAGCCTACCCCAACCCCCTACGATACTCTTCACCTGCAAACAAAATCTTTAAAATATGATTTATATTATGGGGATTTGGTTTTTATTTTAGGAAAGCACTGATCTCTGCCAAAATTAACAGTCCCATCAAACATGATACTCATTTATTAGACAATAATAAATGACAGTAGTCACACATACACATCTGAATATTTGATCAACAGGTAATATCAAATTCCAGCTCACAATAATGTTTATTAGAACTGAGTTGCATCTAATCAGCCAATTTTGGCATGTAGAAATGGTCAAGATGACGTGCTGAGCTCAAAACAACAAAAGTGACATTGAACATGCAATGGTTGATGTGCCACATGGGCTGATCTGAGTATTTCAGAAACTGCTGAATTGCTAGGATTTTCCTATACAACTATATCTAAGGTTTACAGAGAATGGTCCAAAAAAAAAAAACCATTATCCAGTGAGTGGCAGAAATGGTCAGAGGAGAACGAGACCTGTGATGAGCTGATAGGAAGGCAACAATAACACAAATAACTGCTTGTTCCAACTAAGGTTTGCAGAAGGGGATTTGTTCAGGGGCGTAAATAATCACAAATTATGTTTCCTCACTGAGAAGTTTTATTCAAATTACTTAATCAAACATAAACAGTTTACAAGTAAGTGCATGAAATACATTTATATTTGTACACAAGTGAATCCATAAAAAGGCTCGACACTCAGAGTTGCTATAGGCCAGACTTAACTAAGAAGCAGGACTTCACTCACACACCAAAACTTTTGCATTTTCTTGATGCTCAAATTAGTAATAAAATATTTTGGCAACATTTTAGTAACATGAAACTCAAAAATACCAGGAAAATAATCACGAGCAATGAAGTAGTGTTTCCTGAGAACTTTTACTTGAATGAGAAGAATATCGTGATTTGCCCTAGGTAGGTGTGTGGAGACAAAAGCAATCAATTTCAGGCTACCAGATTCAGACAACTTTACAGATCACTGATGATACTGTTTTAGCTTAATTTTTAGCAATAATGAATTAAATAAAAAATAAGTCAAATACTCATTACCCTTTACCTCTTGATGATTTTTTTAATATTAAGCAATTGTTAAACACATCTTATAAACAATTTCCAATAATTCTGTGATCTTAATTCAATCACAGAATTTGAATATTACATTAGACGACGAGTTTCTACCTCTTGTTTTTGTCCATGAAGTGTCCATGGCAACAGTCTATATGAACAGTCAATGAGTTAACCATGGCAAAAATCTGTATGAATAAAAGAGAAACACGCACATCCAAAAAATTAACCAGGGTGCTGGATCCAAGCAAAACTCAATGAAAAAGGAGGAGGTCCACACACGAAAAAGCTCCTTGAGAAATTTTAATCCATCAGTGTTTAAAAAAGTGACGTTTCGGGCTGGAATGCCCTTCATAAAAAGTTTCTTTGCTTTTTATTAACAAAAAATGGTACAAAAATAAAGCTTTGCGTCGACTTTTTTGTGACATAATAGCGTGCATACTCTCCCTCTTTGGAAGCAAAGTTGTACAAATCTGCAGCTAGCTGGTCCTTGCATATTTCAACTTTATTGAGCACTTCGTCCATCTCGTCTTTGAGCGAGTCAACTTTAGCTGTCTGAAGAAGGGCATTCCAGCCCGAAGCGTCACTTTTTTAAACACTGATGGATTAAAATTTCTCAAGGAGCTTTTTGGTGTGCGGACGTCCTCCTTTTTCAACAATCTGTATGAACACATGAGTTGTCCAGAGGAACAGTCTGTGGGCTCAGACTTGTGAGAGGCCATACATGAAAGAGGGCTAAAAGTAGTATGGCAGTAGGGGTGAGAGCCATGGGATCAGCCCCAGTGCATCTTAGACAGGTAACATCTGAGATCCTGACTCGACATGGTAACAGGAAGGGATGAAAAGCTGATCATTTGTCTCACTAATGTCTGAACCATGTCCTCCCAGCAGCTCCAGAATTTGTCTGATTCTCCCTAGGTGTCAGATTTTTAACCAAGACATGTTTACCAGGTTGTAGTATTGAACTTTTTACTTCTGTGTCATAGTATTTTTTCCTCCTTTCTGCAGCCTTTGAAGCATTTTAGTTAGTAATGGCTTCCTCTATACCTTGCTTCAATTTCTCCACCTACTGGTGCTGGTCACTGGAATCTGACTGTGTGTTCTAGACCCAACCACTGCACTTAGTTTCTTTAAATGGTAAATGGACTAGTATTTATATGTCACCTTTCTACTCAATTTGAGCACTCAAAGCACTTTCTACCAGTCTCACTCACCCAATCTCACACACATTCATACAGTGCTTTTATCTATGCCTAAGTGCTTTCTAAGATTCACACACACTGACACTCCCATAGATGCATCAGGGGCATGTTGGGATTCAGTATCTTCCCAAGGATACTTCGACATGTGGACTGGAGGAACCAAATCAATCCACGAACCTTCTGATTGGTAGACAACCTGCTCTCCCCACCAGAGCCACAGCTGCCCACAGCTAAAATTAATTTTTTAAAAGTCACATTCCTTAAAACTGGACCATAATAGGTCATGGTAGATGCGAGAGGGGAAGCCAAACTTCAAACAATAATCAACAATAACAAGGATGTACTCATATCAACCTTTGGATCACTTGAGATGGAGCAAATCAATGCATACTGATCTGACATGCAATATTTACAATCGTTATCAAGAGGGCTCTTGTGTCGTAGACAAGTGCAGGTTTTAGTCATATAGTGCTATATGTCTGATTGCATACATGGCCAAAGGAAGTGATCACACACCAGTCAGTTAAACTGACAGGAATTGTTCTCTGGGCAATGTCAGATAGATGGACTCTATTGAGAGTGGAGACATGCAGAGGGTCGGAAAGATTATCCAGTGGTATTCCTAATCTTTTGGCCAGGGAAGAGTCCAAAAAACCTATTTATAAAAGACTTATTTTAGCTGAAACCATTAATCTGTGCAGGGAAGAGTCATATTTTCTGGTGCCCACCAGAATCCCCACCATTCCTGCCATTGGCCATCACAGGCAGACATAAGGAGGAGTCACAGGTTGAGGCTGTGACTGAGAGGAGGTGGGTTGAGGACTGGCTGCAGACTGGGATTTTGCACAGAATCTCTCAAACATACCTGCATACTTGCTGATTATCAAAATAATAACCAGCAAAAAGTGATTACCAACAGGTGGGTTGATTGACATCAGGTATGTGAAAGCAGAGGGCCAGAGTCCAGACCCAGACTTCACCCCTGAAACGCAAGACTGGATTAACACATACGCACACATACATACACACCGACTGAAGAGACAGAGAGAGAGAAGGAGAGAGAGAGAGGGACAGAAAGAAAGACAGAATATGGTAAATCAGTGCAGGAGGACAAGAGGAACAGAGCCAGAGTTTAATAATAACTAATGATTAAATTCAAAGTGGTGCATAAACAGAGAGACTGAAAAGTGGTGAGTGAAGAAAAAAACACTCATTGAGTGCATCTTGGGAAGCCACCAGCAGCCCAGGCCTATTGCAGCATAACTAAGGGATGGTTCAGGGTCACTTTATCAAAAAGGAAAGTAGATATAGTGTCTGTTTCCTGAAAAACAACTGGGAGCTGGTTCCAAATAAGAGGGGCCTTAAAGCTGAAGGTTCTGTTTCCCATTCTACTTTTAAATAAACTAGGAAGGTAAGCCTGCAGTCCCAGAGCAAAGTAATCTGTTGGGTTGATCTGGTGCTATGAGGTCTTTAAGATAAGATGGGGCCTTGCATGTGAAAAGAAGGATTTTGCTTTCAATTCTGGATTTTACAGGGAGCCAATGAAGAGGAGACAATGTGGGAGAAATATCCTCTCTCTTTCTAGTCCCTGTCAGTTCTCCTGCTGCAGCATTTTGGATCAACAGAAGACTTCTCAGAGAGCATACAATAATCCAGTCAAGAAGTAATAAATACCTGAACTAGTTTTTCAGCATCACATGATGTTTCTAATTTTCTAATTTTATAGATATTGTGCATATGCTGATCATATCCTGATTAAAAATGACTCCAAGATTCCACAGTGTTGCTAGGAGGAATATTTAAGATTGACTACTTGGAGGCCAAGATAATGCCATCCAGAGTAAGTTTCAGGCTAGAAACCATGTTTCTTTTTAGGACTTAGTACAATAACCTCAGTTTTATCTGAATTTAGAAGCAGGAAATTAGAGCTCTTCCAAGCCTTTTTGTCTTTTAGGCTTCCCTGTAGTTTACCTAATTGGCACGTGCCATCTGGCTTCATAGATAGAAAAGGCTTGGTATTGTCTGCATAGCAATGAAAATGTATGCTATGCCTAAGGGAAATATGTGTAATGTAAGTACAGCTGGTCCCCTTACAGAACCATGTGGAACTCCAAAATTAACTTCAGTGTGTGAAGATATGATTCAAACCACTGAAACACAGTACCTTTAATACCTACAGCACATTCTACTCTCTGTCATAAAATATTGTAGTCAGTGATATCAAACGGTGCACTGAGTCAAGTGATAGCTTTATAAGTAATGGTTTAATAACCACCAACTTAAAAGCCTGTGGTACATAGCTTATTAATAGAGATAGATTAATCATATATAAGATTGACCTCTTGAATTTCTACACAATTAAAATTTAACCATTACAGAAAAAAAATTACACTTTAGCTACTGATTTTTACTGAAGACTTTCTCTTCGATCGATCTTTCTAAGTCAGCTTCAATAATTTCACCTTCTAAACCATCCACAAGTATACCCAATTCCTATAAGACTGCTCAACAAAGTCTTACCATTAATTAATACTTCAATTTAAATATGATCAATTAATGGGATATGTATCACAGGCATTCAAGGTGGCTGTAATTAAACCACTAATTAAAAAGCCTTCATTTGATCCAGCTGTCTTAGCTAATTATAGACTGATTTCTAATCTGCCATTTATTTAAAAAAGAATATTGAAAGAGTAGTTGTCCGTTAACTGATCATTTGCAGAAGAATGGTTTATTTGAAGAGTTTCAGTAAGGATTTCGAGTGCATGGTTGCACAGAAATGGCATTAGTGAACGTTACAAATGACCGTTTTATGGACTCTGATGCTTTCCTGTTAGGCCTCAGTGGAACATCTGATGCTGTTGATCACAATATTTTATTAGAACACAGAAAACAATTTAAAGGAAATGCACTACAGTGGTGTGAATCGTATCTATCTGATAGGTTCCAATGTGTGCATGTGAATGGGGAGTCTTCTTTACACACAAAAGTTACTCACAGTGTTCCACAGGTTTCTGTCCTGGGACCTATTCTATTTACATTGCACATGGTTCCCTTAGGCAATATTATTAATTTAATATGTTTCCATTCTTATGCAGATGATAGCAAGCTTTATTTACGCATAAAGCCAAATGACACAAATCAATTAGTAAAACCATGGGCATGTATTAAACATATAAAAGCCTGGATGTCGTGTAATTTTCTTCTAATTTCAAACTAAATAGTTGATATTATATTTGGCCCTAAAAATCTTAGACCTGTCACAGCAGATGGATGCCCCTCCCTGAGCCTGGTTCTGCCAGAGGTTTCTTCCTGTTAAAAGGGAGTTTTTCCTTCCCACTGTTGCCAAGTGCTGCTCATAGGTGGCCGTTTGATTGTTGGAGTTTTTTCCTGAATACTGTAGGGTCTTTACCTTATAGTATAAAACACCTTGAGATTACTATTGCAATTCGGTGCTATATAAATAAACCTGAATTGAACTAAATTGAGTAAACTAAATTAACTGTGTTAGCCCTGTGACAGACTGGTGACCTGTCCAGGGTATACCTTGCCACTCGCCCTATGGCAGCTGGGACAGGCTCCATCCCCTCCATGACCCTGAATTGGATAAGCGGAAGAAAATGGATGGATGGATGGACTAAATTGAATTTAATTGTGACAGTGTGGTAAAGCAGAAGGTGAAGCTTGAGAGAAAAGACTTACTTTGGTTGCAGACAGATTGGAATGTTATTGTGGCTCTTGTAAATTCTGCTACAGTGGGTCTTTCATTGATGATGAAGTGGAGTGATGACAGATGAAAGTGGATAGTGCTGGAGCCCTTCAGTGTGGGAAAGCTCCAATAAAGTCATGATATTTCTGCCTCAGGGGACCTACTTCTTCACATTGCTCACTCTGCCTGAAAACTAATGGTGATGTGAGTCAAATCACTGGAGGCCAAAGAAATCTGTACATGAGCCTGCTTCCATTCTCCATATTTCCTTTTGATACTGATAGCATCAGGCATTTACCTTATTATTACTAATGAATAGTATCAAATCCCCAGTAGACAAATTGAATCCCTGCAAGGATGTTCTCATGGCTCATATATTTACATTTTGGTGATTTCTGAAGTAGAATCAACAATGTTTTCATTCACAGCTGGAGAGGACAGAGAGACTCAGTCCAAAGTTGGGGTCAGTTGGGGTCATACCCAGTTCCCTCAAGGGGATCATTTTGGCATTTTAATAAAAATCATGTAAGGCATCTCATATTTCATGACTTTTTCTAAAATAGACTTTTTCATGAAGTAATGAATTTAATATATATATATATATATATATATATATATATATATATATATAAATAACCACCAACAACTATTGAAGACATAATCTTAAACCCATAGAAATGAATGTAAAACCACTATTGTGGCATGCCAGGTCATTGCCAAAGCCAGAACTCATTGGATGTGATTGATAAATAAACACATAGGGGACTGTACTTATTTAAAACATGAATAATTACTGCAGGGCTAAAAGGGTCACAGATGGGATTTTGAGCAGAATGGGGGAGTATGAGATTGAGCGTGAAAAAATGCATGGGTTGCTGGCTGCACAGAAGAACTCAAAACCCATATCTGAACTTGGCAGTCCAGAGCGTGGTGAACTAATCAGAACAAATAAAGAGTGGAATCCAAATCAGAGCAGCTTAACTGGATGGGTTTCAGGTTTGCGGAGCAGAGGTGAGGAAGTGAAGTGTCGACCGTGAATGAGAGGCAGCAGGTCTGTTGAGAGGAGGCAATTGTGGATGATAAACTTTGATTGTTTTCCCTTTAGAATAATTAATGTATTTAAACTGTGTTTCTTATGTTTTAGTAGGCAGATGTGAGGTCAATTTTAAAATGAAGGCAATGAGTTTTTCAATCCATTCTGTTTTTATAGCTCCTTTATTTTAGCGCAACTACTACCGCACCATTCATCCACCCATTTTCTTCCACTTACCCTTTTCAGGGTCCTGGGGGCTGCAGCCTATCACAGTTGTCATAGGATGAGAGGAAGGGTACATCCTAGACAGGTCACCAGTCTGTCACTACACATTATACAGAATTAATTTTTAACTTTTCATAAAGTTCATCTGTACTAATTTGATTAATTTTGTTGTGTTTGCAATTCTAATGTGTATTTTAACATTATGATCTGTAACAAAATTATCTAAATCATTTATAAAACTAATAAAACCCCTAAAAATTCATCTTAAATACTTGTTTTATCAAATATTAGTTACATTTAGAAAATTTAGATGAAAATTAACAACTTAACTTCTTCAAGAAATCATCATCTTTTCCTGTTGTTGGAGGACGGGGTCAAATTTATCCCTCCTGGCAGTTCTATGGAGTCTGGAATTCTGGCAGTTCTAGGTCATCTCAAAGCAAAGCAATGACCGCAAAAGTCCCGGAAACTTTATGTGTGCAAGGGGCAGCCTATTGGAAGATAAAGTGAGGTTGTAGAACTTGTTTCAGATGGAGGATATACTGAGGGGCTCTACAACGGATGCTTGTTTCTGCCACTGGGGAAAAAAAAATGTTTTCTGCAAATGAAAAACAATAAATACATTTTAAAAATTGTGTTATTCTCTCAAAATTTTGATTTAATAAGTCAAAATGTCAAAGATTTTTCATCAATTTTGAAGCTGGTGCTGGTAGTGATCATGATGGGTCCCTTTAAAAAGGAAATAAAAACAAGTAAAAATAAATAAATATATAAAATAATAAAAATAAATTGTTACGAGTTCTTCTCACACCTTTGTTCAGGTGACCTCAATAGGTCACTTGATAGAATGGGGCAAAGTCCCAAATTGGTTTCACCCAAAACCACTGATTGTAATGACCCATGCCTCTTTTCACACCTTGGCACATGTGATTATGCACATGAATACGCCCACTGGGGTTTAAATACCTGGGTCTCTCCACTGAGGAAGCCTTTCAGAGAAGAGGTGAAACGTCTTCAGCAAACAAAA
Source organism: Archocentrus centrarchus (assembly GCF_007364275.1). Classification (NCBI taxonomy): domain Eukaryota; kingdom Metazoa; phylum Chordata; class Actinopteri; order Cichliformes; family Cichlidae; genus Archocentrus; species Archocentrus centrarchus. The sequence continues at coordinate 33,438,020 of NC_044352.1, read as the reverse complement.
AAGAAGTGCAGTGGCCTTTTTTTCAAGCCCCAGAAATCTACTGGACCAGTATTTACCACTTACTTTTCACACTCTAAAATTAAATTAAAATTAGAAATCATCATGGGACCAAAGCAAAGATGTTCTCAGTTATCATTTTGCATACTTTTGCTAATAGCAGTTCAATAAAAAGAGATCATTTGGAAGAAATAAACATGATTTATTGTGATACAGAAACTGATTGATTAGATTGCAATGACCCATCATGGCAGAATGGAATCCCACTGGTGATAGGATTTAAGACAGGATGCCCTGAAGTCTAGACACTGAAGAAGTAGATGGACGCTTGGATGGGTTCCGAATGACCAGGATGAGACGGAGACGGGGAAAAGGTAGGTTGCATGAACGAGAGTCTGAAAGACAGAATGACAGAAGTGTACTGAGATTTAAAGCAAAAGGTGGGAGGCTGATTGGCTGGCTGAAGGCGGGCAAGAGAATGATTGGATTAGAGTAATGATGTCAGTGTTAAGTTTGACAGCGTGGGAAAGTGGAAGTGATGTTTAAAAACTAGCAGTTGAACACCCAGAAAGCAGGCAGATGAGTGATTATAGGTCTTCCTTATTGAACTTATGTATAAGCTTCATTTTAGCAAGAAAAACAGAAATTGATATATTGATATAAGAGAAAAAATGAAAGTAGAAGAATAAGGAGAATCCTTTTTAAACCATGACAAGTTGTGTTAATGATAAATAATAATCTCCTTAACCTTATCCATTGTCATTGTACATTGTCATGTACATAAATTGTAGAAAACCTTAGCAACTGGGATTTAGAAAACAGCTCAATCTTAACTTCCATGTGCAACTATATTATTCAATTCAATCTATTTATTTAGCGCCAAATCACAACAAACAGTTGCCTCATGACGCTTTACATTGTAAGGTAAAGACCCTATAATAACTACAGAGAAAACCCAATGGTCAAAATGACCCCCTATGAGCAAGTACTTAGTGACAGTGGGAAGGAAAAACTCCCTTTTGACAGGAATAAACCTCATACTAAAAATGGGAAGCATTGGTATTTAATGGAAACATCCTGAGCCAGCAACACCCTCTTTCCTTTTTCAGCTTTAATCTTAGCTCCCTTCTCTTTTGTCCTCTCTCCTGCTCTTTTCTCCCATGTGATTTCTTGTTTTTCTTTAAAGCCCTCTTTTTTCTGTCATTTATTTCTAGCTCTTACAGAGTAAACATTTATATTTTTCTCAGGCCTGAGGATTCTGATCTGAATATTCACAGACTATTGATTACTTCAGCTCCAGAAATGGAGACTGCCCTGTCACCCTTATTTGGTACACATCCATTCCTCACTCTTCTAATGTGTCTGTAAAGGTTAATTGATAGAACAAAGCAATAGGTGAGAGATGAAGCTGGTCACAGGAGTTTATTAGCAGCTTCAGCAGTCTACCAAACAGACACAGTTGGTGTGTTTCCCTGTGCTAACTTAAAAATTTAAATTTAAATTTAATTTAACTTAAAAATTTAAGTTTACATCAAGACTATCTTGATGTAAACTTCATTAGTTTTGTCATTTTTAACCTTCTGGTCTGAGCTGTCATCAGTAACAACCCCAAGCCTAACACTAACCCCAATTCTAATGAGAGGCAATCACAATATATAATTAAGTATATAATTATAATTAATTAAGTCTTGGCAATCAAGGAAAAAAAAAAAAAAAAGACAACTAGCAGCCCTTGTTCTGCTCAACAGCACTGAGTTGGGCAGAGTGGCACATGAACCAGTTCTCCAGGTTAGAGAGGCCATCTAGCTTGCAGTGGAATCCCAGAGAATAACAAGCTAGCTACTGTCACGAGCTGGCAGTATGTAGACAGTATGCAGATTGCACAAGCCTCTTGATTCAGAATGATTATGATTTACTAATATGGTGGTAAGAATAGGCTGATGTACACGTTTAATAAAGCCAATGATAATTTTGCATACATGCTAAAAACACTTACAAATTAGTAAATGAGGGCCAATATTTTCATGTATTCATATGCAGTCTTTGCTCTCCACTATCAGAAAAGACGAAGCTTCCCAGCTGGATTTCTGAGCAGCCCTGTGATTGATGTTAACAAACCACTTTCAGAGAGCAGTGTAGTATATGAGAGCGCAGCAAGAGGGACAGATTCACAAAACACTCCAGAAGTTTTGCACACGTAAATGGACTAGTTCTTATATAATGCTTTTCTACTCTAAGCAAGCACTCAGAGTGCTTCATTTGCATTCACCCATTCATACAAGCACTTCCATGTATATTCCATGTATGTATATAAGCTAACTGCTTACCATCTAACATTCACACACATTCACACTCCAATGCTTGCATTGGAGAGCAACTTGGGGTTCAGTATCTTGCCCAAGGATACTTTGGCATGCAGCCCAGAGCAGCCAGGAATCGACCCGCCAACCTTCCGATTAGTAGATGACCTGCTCTACCTCCTGGGCCACAGCCACCCACACATCATCTGCTCATTACATCCACCTCTTAATGCTCTAGACTTTAGTCAGTAGGTTTATAGATTTGTCAAAAATGTTCTTGCAGTTATTATTTTGAAGCAATAGGAGGAGATCTGTTTCAGTTTGTCTCAAATGGGACAAGTAGTGTACTGGTGCGAATGAATGTCAGAGGCCTTTTTATTCCTAAACTGCTTTTGTGATTGATCCACTCAGTCTGTAACCTGAAGGGCTTGTGTGAGCCACATCAACAGGAAGTCAACTGTTCCAAAGCAAAGTTCAGAGAAAAAAATCTAAACTGAGACAGATACCCAGGACACACTTGAAAAAGAGATTTTAATCTCAATGTGTTTTTCTTTCTGGTTAAATAAAGGTTTGAAATTAAATGAAAAATAAGTGATAAAGAAACTTAACATGTTTTTTGTGGGAACACCAAAGAATATTAAAATATTATACTATTATAATATGTGTTATTAAATATATGTTAAACGTTATCAGACATTTAAAACAAAAGATCTCTTAAGCTAAAAGCCATTTATGAGGAATAATCATAAGGTTCTAGAAATGGGCCTATAAAATCAAAAACAAGGGTCAAGGGCCCTCAGTCAGTAATGTGTTCATGGAAATCAAATATTTAAGGTAATAAATAAGCCTCTTGCCTACTGTCTGCACATTGCAGGCAGCTAGGTGAGGTGAAGTGGAGAGAGCAGTGATGGCATTTTAAGAGAGATGTCTGCAAAAAAGAATGAGAAAGCCTGACTTGAGAAACTCAAATAATAGTGTCCAAGGAGCAAGCCAAAGTGTTTCTTCTGGAGTGACGACCGTTAAAAATTAACAGTTAACAAAAAGTGACACTCAGGCTGAAGTGATGCGGTGCTGAATGTTGTTTCCTGTGAGATACTCACTGTGGCTTGTAAAAAAACAAATCAAAGTTGGTATGAAAAAAGATTAACAGACTACAATGAATGACAAACAGGTGGAGGATAAGGAAAACATTATCTGTCAGAAGTGCAATTAAAAAAAAAAATCTCCAGATTCTCCAGCATCCGTGGGAAAGGGCCAGTAAATTAGTGATGAGACCCAGTAATGATAGAAGTCAATTTTATTTAAAGATACGATCATTTAAGGTAAGACAGAAGAGATCAGGAAAATGGAATGTGTGCCTACACCTTTCCATTAGTATTTTGGTTTCATTACATGCAATTTTATTTATTTATTTTTAATTCAACTGTAATTCTGAGCATTCTGAGCCATTCATACCAGAAATTGTTCATATTTGTAAATTATGACTAAATTCAGGTATGAAAATAATGAATAACTGATTTATGGGTGAAATGTTTGTATGCACATTTTACACACAGTTAGTAAACGATCACCATTGTGAGCATGCTCGGATTAGCATGTATTTTGTGTGCATAGAGCTGTGTAGATGAATGTTATATAGTTTCTGCACTGATAAAAATATCCTGCCCTATCTACATAATAAAATTAAGGCAACTATTTGCATAATTTATTTATGTTGATCAAGCAAGACTTATTTCTTTACATGAAATATAAAATCCAAGTAAAGTGAACTTAATTTTGTTAAGTAGATTAAACAAAACTAAACTTTGTATAAATCACTCAACTTTTTCAATGTAGTAAATGAAATTTGCAAGTAAAAGCAACTTCATTTTATTATGTAGATCAAACAAAAAAAACCTTTGGATAAATTACTTCATTTTGTTAAATGTATCTAATGATTTTTCTTAAGTAGAATTAACTTGATTTTTGCAGGTACATGTAAAGCATAACTATTTGGTAAATGGACTAGTTCTTACATAGTGCTTTTCTACTGTGTGTGAGCATTCATACAACACGTTCACATTTACCCATTTACTTCCATGAGTAACTAAGCTAAGTGCTTTTATTGGTTAACATTCAAACACATTCATACTCCAATGCTTGTGTCAGAGAGCAACTTGGGGTTCAGTATCTTGCCAATGGATTCTTTGACATGCAGCCCGGAAGAGCCGGGAATCGAACCGCTGACCTTCTGATCAGTAGGGGACCTGCTCTACCACCTGAGCTACAGCCACACCATTTGCATTTATATATATATATATTTTTTTAGATATCTACAATTATTTCTGAAAGTGAAATTTATTGAATTTATTACAGATTGAGCACAAATACCGATTCTATTCACTATTTTACCATGCCTAACATAAAATGAGAGTTATTTTAAAGTAGCATTTCATATTGAACATTTATTCAATCTTATCTGAATTGCTAGCCTGATAATGACAAAAACTTCATAAGCAAAGGAGTGATATTGGGGGAAAAAAGCATTTCTCATGTCAGAAATTATCACTTTTTTGTGCCACTTGTTTTATTTTGAAGCCATCAGGATCTTTTTTCTGTATCAGATTAGAAACACATACTACATCAAATCGAAACTGCACGTATTAAAAAAAGACACTTTTTCCCAAACTTCCTCCTATCAAAGGAGAACGAATCATTTGAATCTTCTAGAAACATCTGACAAGTAAAACAGGCAACAGAGTAAAGAACTGTTGACTCATGTGTTCAGTTCTGCTCCCTGGCTTCAGCATGAGCTCCATGAATCAAGTAGCTAGCTCAAGATATTATACAAAATACAAGCTAAATAAAAGCACTGAGATTAAAGTGGTTTCCACAGGTAGAACAGAGGAAACATAAAATACAACAAAATTTGTGGCAGTTTCTTGCAAACATTTAATAATTCTATTAAACACTGTACATGGAGAAATGATTGTTGAAAAAAAAAAAAATATATATATATATATGTGTGTGTGTGAAGTACATACGCAATTTAAGTCCATTTTGCATTGGCAGAGAAAATGTATTTACGAAAGGCATATCAATTGCACTACATTAAACTAAATTCCTCAGGGTTTACAACTTAAGAAGACATCCATGTAGATGTCATGTTAGAAATGATCAAGTCTCTGTCTCATTGAGAGTCTCTGTCTCCTCATCCCCCTCAAGTCCATGCAGCAACTTGCATATTCCTGGTTGTGGACGTGTGTCTTTCAGCTTCTCCCTGCTGGCCATGATGTGAGGATCTGGCAGAGGACCTGCAAAGTGAGATATGTAAATTTGAACATAGATTTCATTATGTCATGAGACCTTGCAAACTAGGACAGTTACACCAATCACCTCTCTGTACATGTTTTTAACTCTTTTAATAGTTAGTTTAAGCTGCTGCAAATTTTAATAGTAAAATTTTATTATAAATTGGCAAAGATAATATACAGGGCATATATGAAAAGCAATGCATACTATTCACTCTTATGTTTGTCTTAGAAATCTATTACCATCTTTAAATAGCTGGGGGCTATATATATATATATATATATATATATATATATATAGTTTTTTGAGAATATTTATTTATTTACTGTTAATCTATTAGCATAACTGGTGTCTGTAGGCAACCGAAACTGCAGGACACTCAGGCAGCACCGGGAAACCACATTTAACTGCCAAATAACAAACGATTGCTTATTTATGGTGACAGGTTGCAACCCTGGATATACTATAAGGACCTGATCAAGATTAGAGCCTAAATATGTTCTATTTGCAAAGCAGAAAGGTCATGTAATGTTAGCTAGCTAACAAACTGACTAATGGTCAAGTCAAGTTTATTTATAAAGCACATTTAAAACAACGACGTTGACCAAAGTGCTGTACAAGATCTGTAACCCCAAGGACTATACTAAATAAAAATAAAAATATATATATAAATAAATAAATAAAATAATAAAATAAAAGTAAATAAATAAAAACATTAAGAACAATAAATAACATAAGAAAATTAAAAATTAAAACGTTTAAAACAAGTACCATAAAATACCATAAAACAATCATCTAAAAGGAGGTAGCACTGCAGCCAAATGCCAAGGAAAAGAAATGTGTTTTTAATAGAGATTTAAATGTGTGTATCGTCTGAGCTGTGTGGATATGGAGAGGTAGATCGTTCCATAGCTTTGGTGCTGCTGCTGCAAAAGCTCGATCACCACTCTGTTTTAGTCTGGTTTTAGGCCTCTGTAAGAGCAGCTGGTTCGATGACCTCAGAGCTCTTACAGGGGTGTGACAGTGAAGCAGCTCAGACAGATACAAAGGTGCCAGTCCGTTTAAGGCTTTAAAAGTAAGCAATAAAATCTTAAAATCGATTCTAAAACGGACAGGGAGCCAGTGAAGGGATGACAGGACTGGGGTAATGTGTTCATGCTTTTTTAAACCGGTTAAAAGACGAGCTGCCGCATTCTGGACTACCTGCAGGCGGCGCACAGATGATTGATCTATGCCAAAGTACAGAGAATTACAGTAGTCCAGGCGGGAAGTAATAAAAGCATGAATAACTTTTTCCAGGTCCTGCTGCGGGAGATAAGGTTTTACCTTGGCAATGACTCTGAGTTGGTAAAAACTGATTTTGGTAACAGCACTTACTTGCTTCTCCATTTTAAAACTACTATCTAAAATGACACCCAGATTTTTCACAGCATCACGACAGTGAGGAGCCAAATGACTCGGAGTGCCAGAGGAGTAGCTTGAGGGGTCAAATTTACCAAAGCATATGACCTCGGTTTTGCTTTCATTAAGATTTAGGAAATTGTTTCTCATCCAGGACTTGATGTCACTTAGACAGTTCAGCAGGGGTTCCCATGGATCTCTGCTGTTCAGTTTGATGGGCATATACACCTGGATGTCGTCAGCAAAACAGTGGAAACAAATATTATGTTTCCTAAAAATCGACCCTAGAGGCAACATATACAATGAAAAAAGAATTGGGCCCAGAATGGACCCCTGAGGCACTCCACAAGAAAGCTTTGCTGTGGTAGAAAAACAGTTTCCTAGATGGACAGAGAAACTTCTATCAGTAAGATAAGATCTGAACCAAGTCAGAACCGTGCCTTTAATGCCAATTTCATGTTCTAGGCGGGATAGAAGGATCTCGTGGTCCACAGTGTCAAAGGCAGCTGACAGATCTATAAGTACTAAAACTGCAGGACTACCAGAGTCCACAGTTAAAAGCAGATCGTTAAAAACTCTTAAAAGAGCCGTCTCTGTGCTGTGACGCATTCTAAAACCTGACTGAAACTTTTCCCACATTCCATGTTCACTTAAAAATGCTTGAAGTTGCTTAAAAACAACTTTTTCAAGAACCTTGGATAAAAATGGTAATTTAGAAATTGGTCTGTAATTTGAAAGAACATCAGGGTCAAGGTTCTTCTTCTTGATTAGAGGCTGTACAACTGCATGTTTAAAGGCAGCTGGAACACAACCAGATGCAAGCGCACTGTTAATCAGAGCGAGGATAGTTGGTCCCACTGAATCAAAAGCCTCTTTAAAAAGGCGAGACGGAACACAGTCTGTGGGAGAGTTTACAGGTCTCATATTTTGAATCACCTCCTTTAGTGTGGAGAGTGTGACTGGCTCAAACTGCTCAAAGACAGCTCTGCTGGGAGGAGGTGCAGATGAGTCTGTTTCAGCCTGAGGTGATGAAGGCCTGAGGGCAGAAATTTTTTCCACAAAAAATTTCTTAAAGTTTTCGCACAGTGCAGGACAGACCTTCGCTTGGTTCACATTACAGCGAGGATCAGCGAGTGAATTAAAAACACTAAAAAGAAAATGAGGCCTGTGACTGTTACTTGAAACAATGTTAGAGAAATAAGCAGACTTTGCATATTTTACTGCTTTCTGGTATTTCAATAAACAGTTACGCAGGATCTCTAAGGAGACATGGAGCTTATCCTTCTTCCACCTTCTCTCAGCGCGTCTGCACTCACGTCTGAGAGCGCGGGTTGTCTCATCCAGCCAGGGCTGGGAGGAAGGTTTGGTGCGTTTGGTTGTAAAAGGGGCAATACAGTCCAGTACAGCAGTGCAAGCAGATATAAAAGAGTTAGTGAAGTCCTCGGTATTCAGGCTCAAGCAAAAATCCAAATTGCTTAAGTCAGAGTTTTTAAAAGCAGTTGCAAAATCAGCAGCGCATGAAGAGTTAACCAAGCGCACACGACGTGTAGAGGATACTCTATTTATCCCAGAGCTGGGGAGCGCTGCTGTAAATAAAACAGGAAAATGGTCCGATATACCACAGTCACGTATCCCTGTGATGCAGACTCTAAGTCCGTAAGACAACACCAGATCCAGTGTGTGACCTTTTTCATGAGTGGGACCACACACGAGTTGTGTTAAGTTAAAAGAGTCAATAAGCGAGACAAATTCTTTAACCAGTGGACCACTCTCACAACACACATGAATATTAAAGTCGCCAACAATTAAAATACGGTCATATTTTAGTATGAGACCCGTCAGCAAGTCAGCAAAGTCACCGATGAAGTCCTTTGTGCACTTCGGTGGTCGGTAAATCACCGCGCAGAGCACCGAGGGGGAAGAGTTTATCTCCAACAGCTGCAGTTCAAAGCTGGCGTACAGGTCTGCCGAGACCCGACGACAGCGAAAACTGCATTTAAATATTGAAGCAAGTCCTCCACCTTTTCCAGAGATCCGCGGGGAGCTGAAGAAAGAACAGCCGGGAGGTAAAAGTTCGGAAAAAGGTGCAGACTCACCAGCATGAAGCCACGTCTCAGTCACAAACATAAAATCCAACTGCTGTGCGATGAAAAAGTCATTGAGAAGGAAAGTTTTGTTGGCTAATGATCTAGCATTTAGTAGGGCCATTCGGATGACCAGATCCTTGTTAGCTGAGGCCGGGGCCCGCTTCAACAGGCGAAGGTTAGCATGGTTTACGCCGCCTCCACGATCCCGCATCCTGCGCCAGGACGAGGGACGCCGAGTCTCCAGGATGACAGGTGGGACAATCGGCCTGATCCAGCGACGCCCGAAATCCACAGGCAGCCCAACAGCCTTGAGGCGGCAAAGACCACCATTCAGAGGGTAATGAACAGACAAACCTAGGAGTCTCAGGTAAGTTTTGACCCGCACCGCGATACCTCCCCGCTTTCCGCGTCTCCTCTGGCGTTTGTTGGGGACCGGAGCGCTGGGCAGCCGGCGCAAATTCTCAGGTACATCCGATAGGTGTGGAGGAAAAATCGTTGAGTTTTTCTTTACAGTATATGCTGGTACCAAAACAAACTGGAGGTTTAGAAGTGTCTGCCGATCGTAGGTGATCAAAGCGGAGACATCTGGGCAGATGACTACCAGGAACAGAGCGACAGCAAACAATACACAGAACAGCTGACGGCAGCCCGTACACAGTGGCGCCATCTTGCCTTCTAGGGCAGTTATAAGGTGGCACAGGCAATGGTATCCTATTAACAGCTAGAAAAGACAAAACCACGTACCTCCATAATGTTCAATGAAGAATTTTTAGCCTTTGTCCAGTTTTGAACATGTTGTCAGTGAAAACTTGTCTGCATGTCATAGTATATCCTAATACCGTATTTGTGGCAAATGTACTAGACTGCGTAAACTCCACCGGAAGTAAAGATCCCCAGCATCGAGGCCGAACGGAAGTTGTGTGACGTCATGTGAAAAGGGTCTATACCAAATAAACAACGCAGATGAAACGCAGTAAAGATAACAAGATTATTTTTTGTTGTGTGGATGAACTTAAAAAGACTGGCTTTCAGTACTTACACAATGTGTTTTCTGAAAAAACTTACAATATCTTGTATCTTGAACAAATGTTTTTGACCTCAATACTATGTATATTTGTGTAAAGATACTAACTTGATTTTTTATTGTTGATTTCACAGATTCAGTTATGTTAGATTTACTTCACCCCAGAATCATTTTTATCAGTGTGTGTGCCAACAAGGCCTTACACAACATATCATCTGCACATTTATGTCTGGAGTAAACAGGATAATGTGTGCATGCACTCAGTGCAGCTGTTTTCTGCACCTTTACAGTTAGAGGTCTGGTTAATGTAGATGCTCCATTAAACTGCATCTTATTGTTTTTAACTTTTCCTTTTTTGCAGATGTCCCACTGATAAACACACACACACACACACACACACACACACACACACACACACACACACACACACACACACACACACACACACACACACACACACACACACAAGAAAGACCCTGAGGTTAACAGTTGTAAACAGCACAAAATATCTTTTTGTCATGCTGAATTTTTCAAAATACTGCAACTGTGGCATTGCCAGGAGTGCCACCTCTCTAACCTGGTTGATGACTTTTCTTTGCCTTATCATAACTTACCACCCTCCCTAAATCCTGTCTGTCCTTGCCCTTTTCTCTGCCACCAGCATGAAAATACTGTAGACAGAATCAAGTGAATTTTTTAGTAAGTTTCACAAATATTTTGTAGCTGGGGAGCAACTTCTTACCCCTTTGAGTGGGTCATAAAATTATTATGAATCTAGGTGGTTTTCTTTTTTCTTCTCGGCCCTAAAAAGAAATTATTACCCAGAAAGCAGTTTGCACAGAGCCTCTAGCTCTTCCTCAAGCCACTGTTCCAGGGAGTAGGAGTGAATGTGTGCATGAGGGATGATATTTTTGACACAGCTGCGTGCATGGTTGTATTGTCGATTTATGAATATTAATTGAGGTTTGACACTATTATTGCCTGAAATGCATGCTGAAAGATGGCATCTTGCCCGTATCATCTACACGGCAATAAAAACTTAAATTGGAGTGCTGCACCATATTCTTTATCTATGATTTATGCACTTTGCCATGACTGAAAAGAGAATCTGTGAATCTGAGTACAAAATAAAGTACCTATATAAAACTGCATCCTCAAACCCTAAAATTTCATAATGTCATATCTATATGAAACTAGCATGGGCAGCTCTATTGTTTTTGCTTGATTAAAAGATGCACTTAAACCTGCATTAGACATTTTTTTGTTCACTTGTGGACACCACAGCAAGCTGTAACACACACACTTTTCATTGACTTGTGGTTGTTAAAAACATGCATGCTGCTGAGTTGGCAGGGAAGTGACCGCTTGAGGCGACTGTTGTGATTTGACACTATATAAATACAACTGAATTGAATTGAAATGAAATGCCACTTACAGGTAACAGCTGAGATAATGTACTGTAAACTAAGGAGAAGATGCACTGTAAATGATTACAGTGAGCACCGTGTCATCATGTTTCCTATCATGTAACACAGGTATTCACTAGGAATGTGCACTTTAAAAATTGCAAAAGTAGATGATTTAGACTTGAATGGAACCAAAATGATAACATTTAAATGGTACAAAAATCACAGTTTTCAAAGCTGACCTCTTGTTGCAGATAGCAGAACTTTGCCTTCTAACATGTGGCTACTGTTGCAAGGGTATATTTTGAACCAAATTATAATCATGATTTTTTTCCCCCTAAACCTAAACAAGAAGTTAAAACCAAATTGACAGCTTATCAATTCATAATAATCTGCTATTATTATTACTATCAAAAACTCAATATGATTTTGAGGAGTGTTTGAAACTACATTTTTACAGTCACTAAAAGTATAAAGGGCATGAGTTTCAGCATTTTGGTAGAGGTAAGACACTTTAACCTTCATATTACTATCAATAATAGAAGCTTTTATTGTAATCATAAAAATTAAGATGGAAATGACTGAAAAGAAGATGTAATAATTTACCTCAAAGGAATGAATGGCTATACCCGCCATTTTGAGTGACTACTTGGTGCCTTTTATGTTGGTCATGGCTCTTTGAACATAGCATGCAAATGTCTTGAACGATTTCCCTTTCTCTGCCATCTTTCATCCTCAGTTAAAGATGTAAAATGGTAAAGGTGTGCCAGATAGAAAATAAAAACAGCAATTCTTAGAAGTGAAACGGGTGAATGTGCAAATATTAATTTCAACGTATGTTTGTAAAAACATTGTATGTCCATAAACCGGCCTATGTCACGCAATTTCTATAATTAAATACACAGAAAAAGAAACAGTACTTTTTATTTGAAGTAAATATTTTAATCAATCACTATATAGATCTTACAAATCATCAAGATTGAACTAGTCATCTTGGAGGAGTTCGGGAGCAAACATACAAGCTGTGTCCAAATTTAAGGGCTGCATCCTTCGAAGGATTTATGTCACAGCGAGGCCACAAAGGCTGTCCAAATTCAAAGGTTCCTCCAAATGCAGTCTTCTTTTCCCTAGATTTCATCCAGTGTATCCTTCATGGCCTACAATATCCCATGATTCATTGTGCAGTGAAACGTAAACGCGGCAATGGTGGAGAAGAGTGGCAAAAAAGTTTGAAATACTACTGTTTCTGTGACACAAAATAAACTTTTAAAATGTTTACCAGCAAGAATGTAGATGTGTAAGCCTCAAATATATGCTCGCTTTATCAAGCTATCGCTTAATTGCAAAAGTGCTCCAACATTGCCCGTTCCCCCTGCTCTAACAGCAGCTCGCCTCGCCAGCTGGCTCACTATACCGGAGAGAACACCTGACTCCCGGCACTTCGTTTCCAAAACTCTTGCTGGCTTTCGCCGCTAAGTGGAAGTTAAACACGGACATAATTCACTTAGATGATACCGCTGATACCGCACTTTTCAGTTTTTTATTTGTAAGAAATATTTTGAATCATGTATAATTTTCTTTTCACTTCACAATTGTATACCATTTTGTGTTGGTGTTTCACATTAAATTCCAGTGAAATATATTTATGTTTGTGGTTGTAATGTGACAAAATATGGAACAGTTCAAGGGGTATGAATACTTTTGCAAGCCACTGTATTTTAGCTAAACAGGTTAAGCAGTTTAAGTCATTTTTAAAAAAAATCTCCATTCATTTTTAAAATTTCTTTAGAGGTTTCTTGAGCTGTTTTAGACAATGTGTAGCTAACATCAACAGTAGGCTAATAAGAAATGATATGTTAGCTTAACAATAGTTTTATTTTATAGGCTGTATCTTTTTAAATATCCAGGTGTTTAGGCTCAACAGGGACCAACTTACAATAATCCATATTAAAATAGACAACTGTTAACTAAAGGATCTCAGACCATCTGTCTATCTATTCTTAACTGCTCATCCAACTTTGGTCCTAGATATTATTGGGTGAATGGTAGGGTACAGTCTGAACACCTTTGCAGTTCCAGTTATCACAAGGCCAACACAGAGACACAGACAACTCCATAATCCCTTTGTAAAACCAGAGTGCCACCCTGATCTCATATCAAATACTACATTTTGTTTATTACTACAGGAGTAACTACAATGAAACATTCTGGTAAAACACTGTTCCCTATCTTTGATCACAAAAAGTACCTTTAAACAATGGATTTTTTATTTCAAAGTTCAACAGTGGGTCTTTTAGTCATTGATATGACTGTCCATTTTGTCTTGTGATCTGACAGATTTGATTATCCACAGTTAACTTTCTTGTTACTGTTTACTCCATGTTAGCTGAAAAGCTTAGTTGAAAAGTGGAGAACTTTTTAAAGTGTCTTCAGTCGAATAAAATAGGACTTTTAGTGAACTGGAAAAAAATCAAAGATGAATAAATAAAATTTCAACAGATATGTTAAATCAGAGAGTGTTTTATGTCCAGTGAAGCTCAAGGAAAGTGTTCCTGGGGCAGGTTGCAGTTCCATGATTATAGCAAAAAGGCTCAATATGAACATGTTGCAGACACAGAGATCAGACAAAAATTTATGACAACCCCTGCCTAATATGCTCTTGGTCCTTCATGTGCCTTAAAACAGCCCAGGCCCACTGAGGAATGGACTTTCCAAGTCCTTCGAAGATGTTGGTGGCACGTCAAATACAAAATGTTTTTGAACAATCACATGTGAAGTTAATATGTTTTTCAGTAGAAAGAAAAGTCAAAGAAAGGTCTTCTGTTGACTACAGCTGCAGTGGTAACCTTTGAAAATCTTCAAACTCAAGAGGGTGATTAAATGGGTGCGTTATCTCTGTGTGTGTGTGTGTGTGTGTGTGTGTGTGTGTGTGTGTGCATTCACCTTGCCTGCAGTTTTGTTTGACAAAGAATGCGAATTACATCAGTGTGTGTGTGTGCACCAGTGTGTATGTTTGGGGTTGGGATCACCTACCACATATAGGCTACACACACACACCAACAGTGCCACTCAGCCATCTGTGTTACACCCCCGTCCATGACCTAGTCCCTGCACATGATTAATTCTGCTTTATTCCACTTTATGCATTAAAGTCCATTTCAAAAAGGTCAGCAAAGGGGTGGTACAGGCAGGAATTGAACGGCCCCCACCCCTCCTCTTAAGATTATTTTGTGGACTCAAGGCCAGTTTCCTCTTAGTGAGCTCACATTAAATTCACATATCTTTTCTTTTACCCTCTCCCTTTCTTAGCATAAGAAAAATTATGCCTAGTAGTAGTACCCATTCAATTACCTTTAAGCCCTACTTACCCAGCAAAGAGAAAAAGAGATTCTAATTCATTAGGTGGGATTAAGTAATGGTTTAAAAGGTGTCTGGGAGAGCAGTGACTATACTAAGTAGTGGTAGGTAGTGAAGCGACGAGGAGTGTAATTTGAGTCCTCTACATTTTCTGTCCTCGAATGTCTTCCTTTCACATTTCACGCCTGTTGGGCTGCCTCAGATAGACTTTTTATATGTCTGTTAAAAATGAAGGTGTCTACCTAAGTGGCATTATCATGGCCTGACTCCTTAACAGCCGGATGTCAGGAACAAGATTGTAAATAGATTTCCCTGACAATTGAGGAATACCTGTATCATCAAAAAACGCAACCCTGGAACAGTCTTGGGCTAATAATGGAACAAATAAAACTTGGAGATGGTTACATTTTGTCATCTTTCAGTTCATTGTTTTAGTTTCTGTAGTTCAAAACTAACGATTTTGATTTCATTTTATAATACCATTCAACACGCTCCAAAAACACTTGGTACACTGCATGCAGAGCACTAACCAGCACAAAATGAGGAAAGCTAGTAAAATAACTGGGTATTTGACTCTAAGTCAGGTGAAACACCAAATACCTCTAAAGAGTTTGTAAAAGAGTAAGTTGATTTCCAGTGACTCATGAAGCTACATATGGTAAAGGTTAACACATGAGGTCTACTTTCATCTGCATGTTGTTCACACAGTACAGTTGCCTGCAAAAGTATTCATACCCCTTGAACTTTTCCATATTTTGTCACATTACAACCACAAACAAATATATTTCACTGGAATTTAATGTGAAAGACCAACACAAAGTGGTATACAATTGTGAAATGGAAAGAAAATTATAATTGATTCAAAACATTTTTTACAAATAAAAAACTGAAAAGTGTGGTGTGCAAAAGTATTCAGCCCCCTTTTCTCTGAGTGCAACCAGTTGCATTCAGAAGTTGCCTGATGACTGCTAATGACTAAAAAGAGTCCACCTGTGTGTAATCTAATCTCAGTACAAATACAGCTGCTCTGTGACGGCCTCAGAGGTTGGTTAAGAGAATATTGGGGAGTAAACAGCATCATGAAGTCCAAAGAACACAGCAGACAGGTCAGGAAGAAGGTTGTGGAGAAGTTTAAAGCAGGCTTAGGCTATAAAAAGATTTCCCAAGCTTTGAACATCTCACGGAGCACTGTTCAATCCATTATCTGGAAATGGAAAGAGTATGGCACAACTGTAAACCTACTGAGACAAGGCCGTCCACCTAAACTTACAGGCCGAACAAGGAGAGCACTGATCAAAGATGCAGCCAAGAGGCCCAAGGGGACTCTGGTCGAAATGCAGAGAGCCACAGCTCAGGTGGGAGAATCTGTCCACAGGACAACTATTAGTTGTGCACTGCACAAATGTGGTCTTTATGGAAGAGTGGCAAGAAGAAAGCCATTGTTAAAAGAAAACCATAAAAAGACCCGTTTGCAGTTTGCCAGAAGCCATGTTGGGGACACAGCAAACATGTGGAACAAGGTGCTTTGGTCAGATGAGACCAAAATTAAACTTTTTGGGCAAAATGCAAAACGCTATGTGTGGCAGAGAATTAACACTGCACATCAGTGAAATATATTTGTTTGTGGTTGTAATGTGACAAAATATGGAAAAGTTCAAGGGGTATGAATACTGTATACAGTGGTATGAAGCCACTGTATACAGCACCTATAATATCAAGAAAAATATATGAAAGCATTTCATACTATGTTTTGACCAGGTGCAGGAAAGTAGATTAAATGATATGAACATTTACATGATATTTACTCTAGTAGAGCCCAAACATTTGTTTTTTACTTTTTAATGGCAATAATCCAGAATATGAATACATTTGTTTTTTTGTCATTTTTGTTTCATTTAAAAGTTAATGAGAAAATTATTTGAAAAATGCATCTGGCAGGATTTTATTAAATTCCTTTGGCCAGCCCTGCCGTCTAGAAGTTCTGTTTGAAGTGCAGCCGCATGAGGTATATATCCACAGTTAGTGTGTTATCTACAGCAGATAGCTGCTGGCATGCCCCCAGTTTGGAAACGCAGGACAGGACAGATGCATGGTATGGAAGCTCAGCAATGCTGTTTTCTCAACTCCCCTGATCCTGGTTCTACCAGAGGTCTTGCCCTGTTAAAAGGGAGTTCTTCCTCCCCACCATCAGGAGCTGCTTATATGGAATTGCCTGTTCATTAGGATTCTCTCTCTAACATTATAGGGTCTTTACCTTAGATTGTAAACTGCCTCAAGTCTTGACTGTTTTTGTGACAGGGCACTATATAAATAAAACTAAGTACATTGCATTTATATACCCACCACCCACCCCAGCCTCCTCCCACTGCAGTTTGCACAGTTAGAGCCTAATTCATTAAAGTCTCAGTACTTAATCCAGCCAGTGATAGTATTGCACCCAGACTTCCTTTGCGTATCTTGTTTTTTTAGAGACAGGGTTTTAAACGCATGAGTCTGATGGGAATTTATGGCTTTAAGATCTTTGGACAGTTTGGGCAAACTCTCCAGAATAATCTATTATCGCGAACTGAGAAACTGTTAATAAAGATATCACACAGTTATTTCTATCAAATGTAAAGTGCTTCAAGTATTTAATGCCAAAAAGTAAGACAAGGTGATGGCATTAAGCTCAATATGTGTTCCCTGCTGTAGTATATGAGCTGATGCTGTTAACATTTCAGTATTCAGGTGAACAGCTGAAGCAGTTGGCTAAAAGTGAGGAGAGCTGCAGGTCTATCTCTCCTCTGATCTGGCGAAGCCTCAGGGTTAGAGACATGAGTAGAGGGCTCACCAGTGTAGCTTTGAGACCCAGTCACTCTCTGTGGGTGAGAAAAGCTGGACTCGACCCAGTGGGACTCAAACAGGGGAGGGCCGTAACACTTCAACTACCGTGTAAGGGTTATGCGATCCTCTCAGCACAAGAGAGCCACTCTAGTGTGAATGTGAGCAACTGTGAAAGGAAAGGAAAGTCAGTGAGTAGAAGGGGAGGAGAGAGAGAAAGCAGAAGTCATAAAGAATAAATCACTAAGCTAAATGAACAAGGGAATGAATGAAAAATGAGAAGGTAGTGGAGAACAGAATGTGTAGAGAATTCAGTCTGATAAAAAGAAGAAAAGGAAGCAGGAGATTCAGGAAAGGAGGGGGGAAGACACAGAGTGGGAGAGGCAGAGAATTGAGTGTTCAGCATTGTAAGTAATGGCACCACAGCGACCTTAATGCGGTGCTGCTCTGCGCTGTGTGTGTCTTAGAATGTGCACTTTTCTCTCTTTATGAATGAAATTGAAAGTGTGTGTGTATGTGTGTGTGTGAGAGAGAGAGAGAGAGAGAGATAGTGCATTAAGGGAGTAATAGAAATATATGCATTTGTGTGCACATTTGGTCATACAAAGGTCATTTAGCACGCAGCAAGTGCCTGTATCTGTATAATGTACAATTGTGTGTGTGAGAGGGGGCTCCTCCTCCTTTCCATCTGCCTGCCACCTCATATCATTGCCGCCCTCTCCATCAGATGTGATAGCCACAACTGTCAGTGTCCACGCTAAAATAGCCGCCATACGGCCATTACAAGCCTCAGTGGCAGAGCTCTGCTTATAGCAGCTGACAGAATCACATTTCTGCACTGGCCGAAGGGGGTGGAAGAGAGTGAGGGAGGTGGAGGAAAGGGAGAAAAGAAGAGTCACAGTGGGAAAGGATGGAAAGCAGGGGAGATGGTGGATGGTGGGAGAAGGGTGGCTGTACAATGTTTTATTGTAATTTCTAATATGATTAGCTAAGACACCTGGTGTGCCAGTTTGCAAGTTTATTATTAATTAACTTCACAAATTACTGCAGCTAGTCTGATGTACTTTATGCTGCTGTTTTCAGTAATATATACTGAACTGAAATGCCAAGAAGGTGAATATCAGAAGGTAACTGCATGCTTAGTGATACTTAAAATGCTCATCTTAAATTGTCACCCAGCATTAGTCCAGAAAGGTGGAGTTACAACAAATAGTTCCACTTTGCTTTAAAGTTGGAGTCAGTTACCAAAGACATCAGTGCCCAACTTTAGAACATTTAAAATAATGTCTACAACTTAAAATAAACAGTTTGGGCCTCCATGGATAGTTTCCACCTTCATAACAACTATACAGTAAGTGAATTTTTTGTGGCCTTTCCACAGCTCTTTGAGCCTTACCAGTATGGTGAGAATCCAGGTGTTGGAGCCCAGGGTGATTGGCTCATTTTTTGGATTCAGCCATTAATTAAATTGTTCTTGTAACTTTCACATTTGCTTCATTTTTCAGCGCCGTAGGCCGCCGCTCGGCTGGCAGCCAGCTTTGCTGCTAATTTGCCCAAGTGGTCACGTGGTAAAACTGTAATATTGATGAGAGGATGCCTCAATATATGCATTTTTAATTCATCAAGGTTTTATGTCAGTAAAATGTCTTTATTAACTGAGCCTATGCTCAGACCTGAACCATTCAACATTTTTATTTTGAGTGAGCAATGTTAAGCAACTAAAAATGTAGATTTTCTTCTACTGAAAAGAAGACATTCCAAAATTTCATTTGTCCTATACTGCATGCATTTATTTAAAAAAGTAAGGCTTAGAGGTTGAACTTAAAATTCCTTCCACAAAGATTATTGCATTGCAGATTTTAGGTCATTGACATTTCTTTAAAATCCAAATCCAGTTTGTACTTCTAGTTTAATAAAGCTGCTGGTTATTTATAATTATTTGATGCCTTTTAGTTATTTTTGTGCTGAAAACAAAACAAAATAAAATAAAAAAAAAAACAAAAACACCACCATTAAATAAAAATAAAACTGATTTTAAATTTCATTTTCAGACTCATCTTGTCACATATTCAATTTCATGAAGCAGTTCTGAGCAGATCTCCATCAGACAGCACTACATTAGCTTAAATGCTGGTCAGACAGCAAGATTAAAAGCAGGTGTTTCACCCTTTCTACAATGCCATCTCTGCACCCTTAAAACCTAGCCCGCTTCTCTAGGGAATTTTGTCAAGTGCAGGTGCACTCTATAATTCGTGCAGCCCTTTATTACTCCCATATATCCAGATCCTTCAAGCGGCCAAATGCTGCTGATTCTAACTTTACTGTCTCAAATGTTCCATAGCCTTCCTTTAAAAAGCTCAGCAGTTATGCTCCCATGAAAGCCTTATATCCACCGTAGCATTCACTTTATTTTATAATAGTAGGTCAACTTCACTTTGCTTGCTGTCACGTGTTGTAGTGTTAATGAATAAATATAATTAGACTATATGGCATTCATTCACTTTCAAAAAACAGCAGGAATATGACTGAATCCAAAGTTGAATATTAAAAAAATCATCCCAGCACAATAATAGCATCTACAGCACATATACAGAGATGGCCAAATTCAGTAACAGTTTTGGAATCATCTTACACCTTTACATCCAGGGGTGAAAGTAAGCCGGTACGGTCCGGTACTGCATACCAAAGATTCTGCGCCGGTACACAGTACCGGCAAGAGTTGGAGAGGCTGTCTGCTGTAAAGCCGTCATTCAGAACAGGTCACGGCTGTACTTTGAGTCAGAATAGATTCGCTACGACTTAATCAGCTAATAAATTGTTTCTGAACTGTTTGTGCTGTGCTGGAGCCTCAAGTCTCTACCTTCTCTCCCCCCGAGATCGAGGATTTCAGCAACGGGCACCCACAACCTGTAGGCGGCACGATGTAGTGCATTTTATGTGGCAGGCTAGACCCTCCTATTTTGATTGACACCTCGTTCGGCAAATCTACGTGACACCCCCTGGTTATTATTGGCTCTGGAAAACTAATTTCTTAATATGATTGGCTGAATGAGGTGTCAATCAAAATGGGAGGGTCTAGCGTTTCATATAAAATGCACCACAACCCCGCGGACAGGACACGGCCAGTTAACAAGCAATGACATGGGTTTTCCACAGTGTTGCCAAGTCCGCTTATTATAAGCGACTTTGGGCTTGTTTTTTTATAAAGTCGCTTGCAAATCTCGTGAGTCGCGGGTTGCGGTATTTTGGGCTTGTTTTTGAACGTGGAGTTGCTTATTTGAGCTTGACTTTCTTTCCGAGTGAAACTCCTTGAATATCTCTCGCCGCCCTATAATAAAGCAAAAGACGAGTGGTAGGTAGTTTGTCCCTTCCAAGCCCCCGTTTCCTGTTTATCGCTCCTGCCCAAGTTGACCGGGCGCACACCGAAGCAAACACTCATAACAGACCAGAATGAGGAGGCAGCGCAAGAATGAGCTCCAGTAAGTGGGTAAAATACAGAAAAAAAATATAATAAAGAGTGTGAGAAAGAGAGCGCACTTACAGAATGGATCCGAGCTCAGATGGGAGACAGTGGCGCTAAAAGTGGGTATGCACTATATGCAATGCATAGGGGTGCCAAAACAATGCAACAAAACTATTTCTCTAGTCGCATTTTCTGTATTTAACAGCTGTGCATATGAAATGATCAGTAACAGAGGAACGGCGCTGATTAGGCACCCCTGTGCTCCTTCGCCTCCCCTCCTCCTGTCGCCCTCCCCCCAAAAAATGTGTCCGCATACACCTCTGAAAGTAGCTGCGGTCCTAATGGGAGACATACCAAAGGCATTGAACATTGTTCTCATTGAACATTGTTCTCAAGAATCTGCTGATATTGACTGGAATCCATGCGACCCTCAACTTTAACAAGATTCCCAGTACCTGCACTGGCCACACAGCCCCACAGCATGATGGGACCACCACCAAATTTTACTGTGGGTACCAAGTGTTTGTCTGTGTTCTTTTTCTACCATGCTTACCGCCCCTTGTTATGTCCAAATAACTCAGTTTTTGTTTCATCAGTCCACAGCACCTTATTCCAAAATGAGCTGGCTAGTCTAAATGTGCTTTAGCAGACCTCAAGTAACTCTGTTTGTGGTGTGTGTGCAGAAAAGGCTTCTTCTGCATTACTCTCCCATACAGCCTCTCCTTGTGCGAAGTGCGCTGAATAGTTGAACGATACACAGTGACACCGTCTGCAGCAAGATGATGTTGTAGATCTTTGGAGCAGCTCTGTGGGTTGATTATGACTGTTCTCACCATCCTTTGCCTCTGCCTATCACAGTTTTTGTGGCCTGCCACTTCGGGCCTTAACTAGAACTGTGCCTGTGGTCTTCCATTTCCTCACTATGTTCCTCACAGTGGAAACTGACAGCTGAAATCTCTGAGAGAGCTTTTTGGATCCTTCCTCTAAACCATGATGTTGAACAATCTTTGTTTTCAGCTCATTTGAGAGTTGTTTTGAGGCTCCCATGTTCCCACTCTTCAGGGAAGATTCAAAGAGGAGAAACACTTGCAATTGGCCGCCTTAACCCTTTCTCATAATTGAATTCACCTGTGTATGTAGGTCAAGGGTCAATGAACTTACAAAACAAATTTTGTGTTCCAATAATTAGTGCTAAAGGTATTAAATCAATAAAACGACAAGGGTGCCCAAACTTATGCACCTGCCTAATTTTGTTTAAATGATTATTGCACATTTTCTGTTAATCCTATAAACTTCATTTCACTTCTCAAATATCACTGTGTTCATCTGCTATATGATATATTTAACTGAAACTGCTGATCTGAACAACCAGTGATTTATGAAGGAAAATCATAAAAAATATCAGGGGTGCCCAAACTTTTGCATAGCACTGTAACTATGAGATGGTTCAGGGTCACCTGATCCAGTCCTAACTATAAGCTTTGTCAAAAATGAAAGTTTTAAGCTTAATCTTAAAAATAGAGAGGGTTTCTGTATCCCTAATCCAAATTGGGAGCTGGTTCCACAGAAGAGGGGCCTGAAAGCTGAAGGCTGCCTCCAATTCTACTCTTAAGTATCCTAGGAACCACAAGTAAGCCATCAGTCTGAGAGTGAATTACTCTATTGGTGTGATATGGCACTATGAGGTCTTTATGATAAGAAGGGGCCTGATTATTCAAGACCTTGTATGTGAAAAGAAGAATTCTATTCTAGATTTAACAGGGAGCCAATGAAGAGAAACCAATATGGGAGAAATCTGCTCTCTCTTTCTAGTCCCTGTCAGTACTCTAGCTGCAGCATTTTGGATCAGATGAAGGCAAAATTAAAGAAAAAATTTATTTATCAATAAATTCATAGTCATTGCTATGTCATTACTAGTTAAAGTTAAAGGAATACTCAGCTCAATGGAGCTCTGACTCTTTGTCAGCCTGGCTACAGTGCTGAAAAGAAAGCTGATATTGTTCTTATTTTCTTCAATTAATGATCAATAGCAAGTAATAGTAATATTGTCACGTCCACAGAACGAGAGGACACACGGAAGGTGAATGTTAACAGGTTTATTTACAGAGGAATGTGCAAAGGGAAGTGAGCAGGAGCGGGAGTTGCTAAGGGAGAGGAGAGACTGCCTCCGACGAGGAATGAGAGTGACGGTGGTCCCAAGGGTCCGCGGGAGCAGGAGGGCAAGACGGTGGCGGCGATGGAGCGCGGGCAGGAATCCACAGCTGACCTGAGGCGAGAGACGAGAAGCAACGTAAGACAAATAGAACCGGAAAGTCATAGCACGATACTGAGCTGACACTGACTGTAACTCAATCAATGATCCAGCGATGAGTCGAGGTCTGCTGTCAGCTTAAGAAGGCTGTGATGATTGCTTCAATGGAGAACAGGTGTGGAGCAGCTCCATGGAGGGACCGCCCCAGAGGGCGGTATCTCGGGAGGTAGCCGCCTAGGTGTCTCCTCGTCAATTGTCTCCATGCCAGCCGGAAAAAACCCCCCGTCCCTCACATACCAGAATCCACAGGGCATGACAAATATATATATATATTAGGGGTGGGACTCGATTAAAAAAAGTAATCGAATTAATTAGAAGCTTTGTAATTAATTAATCGAAATTAATCGCATTTTAATCACATTTTAATAATTAACATGAGAAATATTAATTTAAGTTTGGTTGATGAATGAATCAATATACATAAGCTTAAACTTCAAAATTTTATTTTCCCACAGAGCAACGAAGGGCGGAAGTGCTCCTGTGATAAGCAAACTCCTGAAACTAAAGTTAAGCATCATACAGTTTTAGTTTTAGTCAACATTAATGTCTCACTTAATATAGTTGGAAATTAATCATTTGGTCAGCTGTATTCCTTGATGTTGTTATGCTTGTTTTAAGAGCTTATTTTGAATAAAGACTTAAAATTAAACCACAAAAAGGAGAAAAAGTTCACTCTACGTTTAACCAGCTGCTTTTACACAGCTGTGCTTCGCACTCACGGTTGGTAGGCGACATGAGCTACACAGAGGTGACGGCAGGCGACACTGATATGAAGGCTAGCCGCTCACTTCCAATCTTTGCGGTCTTCCTGGGCTGCTAAGGTCATGGGCCGGGTCCTTCGAAGGATGCGGCCCCTGAATTTGGACAGTGTGCGTCGATATAATCTGTATGCCGGGAACTCGTGCACTGAGAAACGTTCCACGGTGCAAAGTGCGATTAAAATGCGTTAAAACTTTTAATTCCTTAATTTCCCCGTAATTAATTAATCAAAATTAATGTGTTAAAGTCCCAGCCCACCCCTAATATATATATATATATATATATATATATATAGTAACAAACTCTTTTTCCAGGCTAACTGAAGATCTTCTCAATTAGTGAGATGCCATTTCCTCTACATCTTACAGGTTATCTGCTTTAAGCTGCACATTGAGTTATACCATGAGGTCAGGCACTTCTGATTTGAGGCTTTTCTTTTCAGAGGAGCCACAGTATCCAAAGTCCTACACCAGGGGTCTTCAACTCCAGGCCTCAAGAGCCGGTGTCCTGCAGGTTTTAGATGTGTCTCTGCTTCAACACACCTGAATCACATACAGAAGTCATTAGCAGGACTCTGGAGAACTTGACTGCATACTAAGGAGGTAATTCAGCCATTTGATTCAGGTGTGTTGGATCAGGGACGCATCTAAAACCTGCAGGACACTGGCTCTTGAGGCCTGGAGTTGAAGACCCCTGTCCTACGCAGTGCGGATGTAAAACTATTGACGAGATAATCTACCTCACTGGGAGCAGAGTTTAAGTAGCTGCTTTGATTTGTGTTGGCACATGGATTTGCAGAGCATAATTAAGGAATTATATCTTTAAACTTAGTTACAGCACTTTCAGAAAGAAAGTAACAAAAAATCCCACTGCTGTGTAATCCATTAAGGTTGATAACAATAAATATTCCCATGATTTCCGGTAAGATGGCGCCTGTGTTTGGCTTTGCCGCTGCTGGTCGCAGTTTGTTCAGTTTCTCTGCTCTGCTGTTTTCACTCTGTATCACCGATGTTCTCCCTGCCTTGATTTATGATCGCCAGACACTCTTGTCTATCCAATCCTCAATAATGGCTAAAGATACCTTATCTCCCGGTGACGGCAGTTTTCATCCTATATTTGAAGCTACGTCCGGCATCCCCAATGTTACCCAATGTTTTTGTTTTCCTGTACTCGGTCGGTTTCCATGGAAGAGGAATATTCTTCAAAGTACCTGCTTGGATTTTCAGGGCCTGGCTGTGTGAGACTCTGCTATCTCAGGAGGGTTTTTCCAGACTCCCCTGCTGTTTGGCCTTTTGCCCCCTCAGTTAGTGGAAATAACGAGGGTCGTGGTCACAACCCTCAGTATCTACGTCCTCTAACTCGAACATCATCTAAAAATCAGACTTCCCTCCCGCTAAGCATGGCGCTATTTAATGCCCGATCAGTGACTAATAAATCGTTCGTGCTGAACGACTTTATACTCTCCCAAAAATTTGATTTTTTTATTCCTTACTGAAACCTGGAAGCGTGACTTTTTTTCGCTCATCGAGCTTTGCCCTCATGGCTATTCCTTCATCAGCCATCCTCGGATGTATGGCGGTGGAGGAGGTCTCACTGCCGTGTTTTGGGATAGGTTCCCTTGTCGCTCAACAAAGGTTGGTCACTTTTCTTCGTTTGAACTACAGCTGATTAAAATTGGAAATAAAGATCCTCTGTACTGTGCTGTGGTGTACTGTCCTTCAGCCCCGAGTAACATGTTTTTAAAGGAATTTAGTGAATTCTTATCATCCACCATAAAGTTGTCCAGACTGGTAATAGTTGGGGCTTTTAATATCCACATTGATGATGACTCTGACCTCTTCGCCAGAGGTTTTATCAGGGTCATGGATTCTTTTAATTTTACTCAGCATGTGTCCAGCCCCACACATGCTAAAGGACATACTCTGGACCTTGTTTTTACTTTGGGCTTAAATATTGATTCTATTTATTCAATACATTTTCATTTCTGATCACAATTGTATTCTTTTTAACTTGTCTTACCATGTCACTCTGTCCCCTGCCCGTCGGGTAGTTATTTCTCGCATGTTAAACTCCTCTACTGCAGAAACATTCTCTGACAGGTTTAATTTATTTTTATCTCCCTGTAATGATGTTGATCACTCAACAAATCTTTTTAATGGTCATTTTCTTTCCATTTTAGATGAAGTTTGTCCTGTTAAAACCAGATTAGCTCCTGCTTCAAAATCTTCACCCTGGGTAAATGACACCCTGGGTAAATGACACCCTGGTCACGCTGTTTAAAGCGTGACCAGTGTTGCCAGTTCTCGTGATAGAAACAAGCAACCAGCTCTATGAAAACAAGCCCAAAATAAGCCCAACTGGCAATCCACAACATTGTGTTATGACCTTCTGCCAGAGACGATTCCGACCTTTGAACCAGTTTGAGGCTACAAGTTGTTCTGCTGTAAGGCCTCTTGAGGCGAGATCTGCTGGATTATCTTCAGAGGTTACATACCACCATTGTGTTGACTCCGTACTTTGTTTGATGCGTTCCACACGGTTTGCAACAAACACGTGAAACCTTCTGGCTTCATTACTGATGTATCCGAGTACCACCTTGGAGTCAGTCAAGTACCTTCCTTCTGAGATTTCCACTTCCAATTCCCCGTATTTCCCATATACTGATGCGGGCGCCGCTAGTAAATGACAGCTTTCTACAGCTTATGGAGAAGCGCATTTGTGTTTGCCTGAGACGGATATGGTCGTTTACGTACCACCAGAAGCAGCGGGGGGTAAAGGTACCGGGGAGCCGGCAGGCAGGAGGTGTTTACAACTCTACTTTACATATGAATAGCAGCACTGCATGTCGAAGCAGCGGCAACAGACCAACGTGGCTTCTCAGTCAATGGCTGAAAAAAATGACATCACAATTCATTACTCACATGTGATTGGTTGGTATATCTGTCCCCTATTGGCTTTTATAAAGACAGGCCTGGGTAAGCCCCTCCCTAATAAATAATAACCCAGTAATAAAAATTATTTTTAATTACTTTTTCTGAGATATGCCTTGTATGTTATGTTGTATTCATGCCATGCTAATAACCTCAACTAAAGGGAATTCAATTAAGAGAAACAAACTGTGAGGCACAAGTTTGAATTTTTTAAAATTTATTTATAAAGCAATATGCACATACATATCATATAATCTCTCTCTCTCTCTCTCTCTCTCTCTCTCTCTCTCTCTCTCTTTCTATGTATATATATATATATATAAAGAAAACAAAAACAT
This sequence comes from Archocentrus centrarchus, assembly GCF_007364275.1. Classification (NCBI taxonomy): domain Eukaryota; kingdom Metazoa; phylum Chordata; class Actinopteri; order Cichliformes; family Cichlidae; genus Archocentrus; species Archocentrus centrarchus. Next base: position 33,410,536 of record NC_044352.1, on the reverse strand, counting down.
TATGACATATAATGCTTTGCTACTTTCTGGGCCATGTGGTGGTGGCTTTCTCTCAGAGCATGGTCCAGCATACAAACACTTACAGTGCATGGCATTGTATCTAGTCTGTCTTGCAGTTTGGCTCAGAGGTCACTGAGCTCCTGGCTGGGGAAGCTTGGGGGTCTTAATCCAGCCCGATACGCCCTCTGAGACGCCATCCTCCTCATCCAACATGAGGTCAGTGGTGACACCGTCCCAGAAGGCAACCTCCTTCACTGCCAGGTCACTCGTCCTCGCCTCCAGCAGCTGTTGACACAGAGCACACATTAAGTCATTATGAAACTATATGAAATATTGTGAAAAATCAGGAAACTACACTGAAAGTTTGAGTCTCTTGACTTTGAATGCACACATAGCAGATAAGACCCTGAATGCAAAAAAAGAAAATAAATAAAAATGTAATCAGCCCATCTTTGTCATCAAAAACAATGGTTATGTGACAAAGTACCAACTCCTGTGCATCCTGTGAATAAAAGACAAATGAACAAGTACTCTGAAAAAATCTAACATTGATAAAACAACTTCAGTGATTTTGGTCATTAACCCTTGAGGCACCTTTAAACTGATTATACACTTTTTATCTTTTAGGTCCCAAAATGTTACAGCTGCTAAAACTATAAACATTCAGTGTTAATTATTTTCACCTTCACTGCATCACCTTTTTATATACATTTTGGGTTGTTCAAAAGAAGCCAGATTTTATATAAAGTTAAAAAATCAATAAGTAATATTTCCCAAAAATAGCCATTAAAAATCCTGCCCGGTGACGTGCAAGAAGGAAGCTGGTAAGACGTATTGGATTGTTTTGTTGGTCTGCTGTATTTGTGTAGTTAGCTTGTAAATGCAGTTATATTTTTGGGAAATATTACTTATTACCAAATAAAAATAAGAAACCAAATCCCAATACGTCTGTCAGCTTACTGTGACCATTCCGCTACTCTTAGTATTTTTGTTTTAGAAACGACAAAGTCTTACCACAGTTTTCGGATTGTGCTGCCGTCTTTTCCTCTTGAGTCCTCCTGTAGGTGAGTCTCTGTTAGATTCGAGTCGCTACACAATAGATGCCATCTTGTCTTTCAGTTGCGCTAATAAAAACTTGAGTAACTGACGAGATAACCCACTCATTGCAGCCAGCAGTGTCTTCTCGTCTGCAGCAGGGCTGGTTGAAGCTGGCCGGTAGAGAGGCTCGCTTTCACAAGGAGCTTCTGGGGTGTTGAAAATATAGACGACGTCCTCCATTGTCGTACCAGGAAAGCAGCGTAGACAAAGAACGCCATTCAGTTTGAACGGCCAATCACAGGCGAGGAAGCTGCCACATGGAATTCAATTCATTTCATTTCAATTCAATTCAATTTTATCTATAAAGCGCCAAATCACAACAAACAGTCGCCTCAAGGTGCTTTGTGTTGTGGGTAAAGACCCTACAATAATACAGAGAAAACCAACAGTCAAAACGACCCCCTATGACTGGAAGATGTGTTGTACACACATCCACTGTCCGTTTAAGCAGGACAACTGCTTTTTTCTCATGAAGGTTTTGCTGATATCTCTTATGTACATCCATGTACAGCAAAATAAAAGTTTATATGTTTTATATGTTTTCTTATTACATCTGCCTTGGTAGTCTTTAATGTCATTAATGCATGTGAACATTGTCTGCAAACATTCACTGAATGTTTATGGCAGCGTTCATGGGATGTTGTCTGAATGTTCAATGCTAGCTGGGAAGCCACTGCACAGAAGAGGATGATGGTGTGACAGACTTTTTGTTACAGCGAATTAGACTGAAAACTCAGTATGCTTTTCAATGAAAATAATGCTTGTGGTGTCACCAAAATCAAGTTATAGCCTTTGTTTATCTCCCTCAGTCCACTAAAGTTCAGGGTTCACAAAAAACTCCATGACAAAGGCTCACAAGACAGAAGCTCACAGCCTTATTGGAAAACGGGACAAAAGCTGAAAACGTCCAAAAGTATATTTCTAACTAGATAATACTAATTTATAAATTAGAATGATTTCTTGTGAGTTTAGTCTTGTTTGAATGTTAGACTCTATAATAATTTATGTGTAGTCACATTGTAATGGAAAAAGGCTTAAAAGATGACAATGTAAATTTGATTATATATATCTCAAAATAAAAATATGTTGGTTACAACTGTTGGGAGGGGTAGACCACTGGTGAGTACTTGATTTGCATTTGTATGACTCACAGAAACCTCCTTTAAATATGAAAGCCTGCCCTAGACCTGAGGAGCACTGACACAGAGAGTCCATGGCAATTTCCCTAAAGTTTTCTGTTCTGACCAAAGCCTCCTGCTGAGAGCCCTAAAACTCAAGGCGCGCGGCAATATTACATGCCAGAAACTGTCAAAAACCCCACTTTTCATGCAGTGATAGAAGTTGGTTTTGATTAACTTGATGTTTCTTCATCAAAACTTCCTTCTCCTTCAGCTGCAAGGTGCTTGAAGCCATAGTTGGCACAACCTGGAGACGACGCTGCACCAAATAGGTGTTCTTTCATTCGGTAGACCGTGAATGGAGTTTCAAGGTCACCGTTCTCCCACCACAAGAACTGTAGGTAATCTTGGTCGCAAGCATGCATGTGAAACTGGTGGAACATGCATTCAATATCACACATGAAAGCCACTGGGCCTTTACGGAAGCGACACAAGACTCCGAGCAGGGTGTTTGTTAGCTCTGGACCAGTCAGAAGATGGTCATTTATTGAAGTGCCTTGGAACTTAGCAGAGGCATCAAAGATGACGTGAATCCTTCCAGGTTTTTGTGGATGATACACCCCATGGTGTGGGATGTACCAAACTGGTCTTTTGTCAATTTCTTGCTCTGGAACCTTTTCAGCATCCCCATGGGTTATTATCTCATCCATGAAATTCTTGTAGTCCATGTAGTACTGCTTGTTCCTCTTCAGCCTCCTTTCTAAACATTTGAGACGATGAATAGCACATGCCTTGTTATGTGGCAGGTTAGGCCTTTCACTCTTGAATGGGAGTGGCATCTCAAAATGACCATCCTCCTTGTGCCTTTCTTTATCTTTGCTAGAAATCTGAGATCTTCTTGAGAGACCTTTACATCTTCTGAAGCCTTCTCAACAAAGTCAGATTCCAACATTTTTAGGACCTCCGTAGGAGAGACCGTTTCCCTTATCTGAGTTCTGTAGACATAGTGGACCTTGTTGGTGATGTTTGAAGAGGGTTGAATATCAGGCACCAATTCCTTCACAACAACTTGATGACTCACTCCTAAGGCATCTCCATAATCAAGACATGGATTGCCATAACCCACAATACTCCATCCCAAATCAGTCTTTTGTGCTAATGGCTGATTTTCGTTTCCTGACACAACTTCACGAGGAACAAGTGCTTGGGGGCAGTTGTAGCCGATCAGCAGGCCAATATCACAGCTTTGTATTGGAGCAAGCTCATCTGCAGTGCATTCAAGATGAGGCCATGCCTTGGCTGTTTCAGGGGTTAGAATGTAATCTCGGTTTGCAGGTAGGAAGTCTCTTGCATACGTTACAGGTAGTGAAATTGTCTTATTTGAGTAAAACCCTCTTACTTGTAAACCTGAGAGCTTGAAACAGGACACAACTGTGTTTCTTGAAGACATGGTGGTAAGCCGTAGCTGAGCTGATTCACCTTTTATATGCAGAGCTCGTGCCGTTTCTTCAAGAATAAAGGTTGTGTCACTCTGCGTATCAAGGAGCGCATACACAAGAACTTTGCGCTCTGGCTCACCTTCAGCTGACACCCATACTGGAACAGTGGAAGAGGTGTGAGTGTCATCAACATTCTGTGCGACTCTGTTAGATGTTGCTTCACTTGTTGGTGTGAAACTGTTGTGTTGCGAAGCGTCTAGGTATCTTTGTCTCGTCCTGTCACTGTTGGGTTGACTTCTCATTGTTCTTTCTTTCCTGGTACAATTGTCATGAAGACATGTTGGATGTTTTTTATCACATGTATCACATGTTGCTCTGCTCTCACAATCCTTAGAACGGTGACCAGACTTCAGGCAGCCAAAACAGAACTGCTTGTCTCGAGCAAAGTTCAGTCTCTCATCAATGCTTTCACTCATGAACTTCCTACACTTAAGTAGGCCGTGACCTGACTTCTCACAGCACATACAACTAGTACTGACAGATCTTTCATTTGAGTTAGTTGCCAGTACCTTCACTCCATGGCTTCTGTTCTTTGGTGTTTTTGCTCCTTCAATTTCACTTGGTTTCAGAGCGAAAAGAGATGTTATCGGATTACAGGCAATTTTGGCTTCTCGTGAGATGAAATCCACAAATTGGCTGAAGGTTGGAAAGGTGTGGCTCTCCTCTTGCACTTCCATAAACTTTCTGCTCCACTGTCAAATTAGCCAATCTGGGAGTTTTGCAAGCATCCTTTGGTTTTCATTGCAGTCACTGAGCACTTCAAAGCCCTTCATTTGTGACATGGCAGTCTTGCAGCAGGAAAGGAAGTCAGCAAATGCTTGAAGTTCCATACTGCTTATCTTGGGCCATGCATCGAGTTTATCTCTGTAGGCCTTGGCTACAAGGAAGGGATTGCCATACCTCTCTTCAAGAATTGTCCATGCTGCATAATATGCTGACTCTGTGCCAAGCGGAAAGTATCCTTCTATTGCCTTCTTTGCAGGTCCACTTACATACTTTCTCAGGTAATAAGTCTTCTCTTCAACTGGTATATTTTTTTCTGCCGATTAGAGTCTGAAAGGAAATCTTCCAATCATTATATCTAATAGGATCAATGCTGAATATTGTTGGCTCTGGTGCTGGAAGACGACTTAGACTAAGACTCTGCAAATGCCTTGACCAGATCTGTTGTGCTCACTTCTTGTTGGAGTGTCACATTTTGTGGGGAAGGACACTTGTTGAAATGTGAGTCATTGTTTCCAGACTTAACTTCATATTTCTTGTCAGAGCTGTGATGAAGTACGCTGTATATTTCTTCATTTGAGCATTCACTTTGTTCATACACCTGCTGACGAGCCCTTGCTGCATTTAGCCTTTTTACTGTCTCAAGTCGCTCCACTTCTCTGCACTTAGCTTCTAGAGCTCTCCGTCTTTGTGTTATTTCTGCTTCTTGTCTTTCAATTTCCTTCATATGAGTTTCTTGTTCAAGCAGAACTTGCAGCGCAGCTTCATTTGCTGCAACTTCAGCAGCTGCATCTTGTCTTTTAGCCGAGAGCCTGCTGGAGTGTCTAGAGGAAACTCTTGAACGAGAGGAGAGCTTAGTGTTGTCTGACTTTACACTTATCCTGTCTGAGGCTACTAACTTATATATAGACTCAGTCTCCTTCCAGCATTCATCTCCTTGAACTTCAGCTCTACTTGGGCACCTTGCTAGTGCTCCGATAATTGTCTTTGTTATGGCTTCACGCGTCCATTCATCGTCTTGTGTCATTATCTGGAGATTCAATGCATCTCAACTCTACATAGGCAGCATTCACATCTTTAGAAGCACTTGAAACCTTGGAGACATGCTCCTGTAGCAGATCCTTTGAGCATTGACCATCTATGGCTCCTTTGGCATCCTTAACACCAGCTTTCCACTTCTCATAGTGCACACTGAAACGATATGCAGCCTTCCTTATGTGCTCATCGTGCAGTTCTTGTCCCTTTTCTGTCAGCGTACGGACTCTTTGGCTCCTTCATGCCCTTTGTGAGGTAGTAGAGACATCATCAGCTGTGCCTTCTGCTGCTTGTAATTCTTCATCTGCAGGAAGTTGTTCCACATCACTATCTTCATTGACTTCTGGATTAGCCTCGAACTCTGCCATTGTTGGAGTTTATTTTATTATTACTTATTCTTAAATTAACCTTAAGTGCAGGATTGAATGCAGCAGCCTGAATTTGATTTGGTAATGAGGAGTAAATGAATATTGGTCTTATTTGAACTTACTGTTGTGATCTTAAAACACCGTAATTATTGCAACTCTTTAAATATGACTTACCAAGTCATTCATATTGTATCATCTTCTAGCACTTACTGAAACACAGTGAATGTACATTGCACAGATTACTTATCACAACATCAAATTAATACTGTATTAATATCAGTCACTTAAGCAGTAGAAATGTAAACAATGAGAAAATATTCAAGTCCTTTGCTTTGCACCTCAATAGTGAGAAGCTGGTTTTAATTCTTTAAACAGTCCTTTTTTTTGTAAGGAATTCAAGTAAGTCCTTTAACTGGGGCGACACTTATTTGGGGGGGGGCACCTGAACCTTCCTGCGATGGCTGTGTCCTTGTTGTACATAGCCATGACTGACGGTGGCGCCTCTACTACTTGTTGTCGGCACCATCCTTTCAACTACCCACGCTGAGCAGATGAGTTCTCGCTGTAGCACCCTCACGGATTAACGAGCGCACGATGTAGAGTTATAAAACAGGGTTTATTCTTGTCTTGGCAACCCGTGAGAACTGCTCACGAAAGAAGAAAACAATAGAAAAAAAATACCATATCAAAACTCATTCTTGTCCTTTGTGTCGGTCAATGAAGATATTAATCACAGAAAATAAAACATTCAAGTACACAAACCTCGTGAACTGACATCCAGGAGGGGCTAAACAATCCTTAATGATCTTAGTTTCTTTTTCTCCTCCACCTTCTTTCTCCCTTTTTTCTTCACTTATCAACTTTCCGCGTTTCGTTCTCTCTGTGTGGAGCTAACCAGCCGCCGGAGCCCGCAGACAGCATGTGCATCGATACAAAGGGCTCGGGTGGAAACACAAACTACAAACATTTGTACTTTCTATTGTCCACCACCAGGCGGTGCAAAAGAGCAAGTTCAAACATACAACTCATGAAAAATTAAATGTAAATACTGTTACACCATGTTTCTTAGCCTCATAGAAGAGAAGGGTGCACAGTCTTTTTGTGTGCTTCTCTGTATTAACATGTTGCATTACATCAGCATGGTGAGCACATATTTCACACTTGCAAAATCTGCAGAATGCCTTTGATACGTCTCTCATCAGTACCGCAGCTACTTTCTGAGGTGTTTGCACACATTTTATTATATTTTTTTCTATATTTTCCCCAATTACTGGAGCTCATTCTTATCCTTCCTCCTCAACTCTGGGCTGTTATGTGTGTTGGGGGTACGCCCGGTCAACATGTGCAGGAACGATAAACAGGAAAAGCGGGGATGGAAGGGACAAACTACCTACCATTCGTCTTTTGTTTTATTATGGGGCGCTGGCAGATAATCGAGGAGTTCAAAAACAAGCCCAAAAAACCGCAACCCGCAACTCACCAGATTTGCAAGCGACTTTAGAAAAAAAACAAGCCCAAATTCGCTTATAATAAGCGGATTTTCGTAAAGTTGATCACCTATAAGATGTTGGCTCTCACTGCGGTATTTTATCACTTCCTGTTCCTGTTTCGGAGCACAGTTGTGTTTTGCTGTCTGTTAGCTGTTAAATCTGTATAGCTCGATCTATCTGGATAACAACACATTTTAGTGTAATCTTCAACTACTTTATCTAGCACACTCTTTGCTGAATCACCTACTGTATATTCAGCACTTTATTTGTTTTTAGAAATTCGCTAGCTTAGCACAGCTAGTAGTTTAGCTCTTAGCTGACTCACTAGCAACATGGCTTCTTCTCCTGTCTCTCCTGCACTTTCCTGCTCTGGGTGTCACATGTTTAGTTACTCCTCGGCCTCCTTTAGCAGTAACGGTACTTGTAATAAATGTAGTCTGTTTGTAGCTCTGGAGGCCAGGCTCTCTGAATTGGAGACTCGGCTCCGCACCCTGGAAAATCCTATATCTAGCCAGGCCCCTGTAGCGGGTGCGGACCATGGTAGCTTAGCCGCCGTTAGCTCCCCCCCAGCAGATCCCGAGCAGCAGGGAAAACAGGCCGGCTGGGTGACTGAGAAGGAAGCGTACTCCTAAGCAGAAGCCCCGGGTACACCACCAACCTGTTCACGTCTCTAACCGTTTTTCTCCACTCGGCGCACACACCCGCCGAGGAACAAACTCTGGTTATTGGCATTTTTGTTTTGAGAAACGTGAAGCTAGAGACACCAGCGACCATAGTCAAATGTCTTCCAGGGGCCAGAGCAGGCGACATTCATGGAAATTTGAAACTGCTGGCTAAGTCTAATCGTAGATTTGGTAAGATCGTTGATCAATAATGACACCTGGTTACGCCAATCGGAGGTCACTAAAATTAATATTGACTCAGTGTGTAACTTTGCAAAAACAATGTCGGACTCTGTAGTTTTCTCTGGGCCCCTCCCCAATCAGACCAGGAGCGACATGTTTAGCTGCATGTTCTCCTTGAATTTCTGGCTGTCTGAGTGGTGTCCAAAAACCGACGTGGGCTTCATAGATAATTGGGAACGTTTCTGGGGAAAACCTGGTCTTGTTAGGAGAGACGGCATCCATCCCACTTTGGATGGAGCGGCTCTCATTTCTAGAAATCTGGCCAAATTTATTAACCCTCCTAAAACCTGACTACCCAGGGTTGAGACCAGGAAGCAGAGTTGCAGTCTTACACAACTCTCTGCAGCTTCTCTCCTCCTGCCATCCCCCAAAAACCCCATGTCGGTGCCTGCTCCCAGACCACCAAAAAACAAAGCTAAAATCAGCAAAAAACTATTTAAGCATAAAAATTCAAAAACAATAAATAATACAGCTTCATCAACTGCACCAAAGAATAAAACAATTAAATGTGGATTATTAAACATTAGGTCTCTCTCTTCCAAGTCCCTATTAGTAAATGATTTAGTAATTGATCAACATATTGATTTATTCTGCCTCACAGAAACCTGGTTACAGCAGGATGAATATGTTAGTTTAAGTGAATCAACACCACCGAGTCACACTATTAGAATGCTCAAAGCACAGGTTGAGGAGGAGGAGTAGCAGCAATCTTTCATTTCAGCTTATTAATTAAAGACCCAGACAAAGTTTTAATTATTTTGAAAGTCTGACTCTTACTCTTGTCCATCATAATTGGGAAATTCAAAAACCTATTTTATTTGTTATTGTCTATCGTCCACCTGGTCCTCACTCAGAGTTTCTGACTGATTTCTCAGACTTTTTATCTGATTTAGTGCTCAGTTCAGATAAAATAATCATAGTGGGTGATTTTAACATCCATGTAGATGCTGAAAATGACAGCCTCAAACACTGCATTTAATCTATTGTTAGATTCAATTGGCTTCTCTCAAAATGTAAAGGAGCCAACCCACCTGACATATGGCATTGAAACTGAAGAGTATTCCCTGAAAGCCCCCTCCTGTCTCATCATTTCTTAGTAACATTTTTTTTTTTTTTTTTTGCATTTTTGGCCACAGCAGCTTTTGTTGGCAGTAGAGAGACACAGGAAATGGGGGAAAGATACAGGGGAAGACACGCGGGCAAATTGGCGACAGGCCGGGACGTGAACCCGCACCGCCCGCACTGCAACGCGGCATATGTACATATGTATGTGGTCGCCGGCTTCACCACTAAGCTACGCAGGCGCCCATTTCTTAGTAACATTTATATTTACTTTAATGGATTACACAGCAGTGGGGAATAAGTTTGATTACAGTAGAAGTCTTTCTGAAAGTGCTAAACGTAAACTAAGTTTAAGGATCTAATTCCTTCATTATTATGCTCTTCAGTTCCATGTGCCAACACAGTGCAGAGCAGCTACCTAAACTCTGCGCCCAGTGAGGTCGATTATTCAATTCAATTCAATTTTATTTATATAGCACCAAATCACAACAAACTGTCGCCTCAAGGCGCTTTGTATTGTGGGTAAAGACCCTACAATAATACAGAGAAAACCCAACAGTCAAAATGACCCCCTATGAGCAAGCACTTGGCGACAGTGGAAAGGAAAAACTCCCTTTTAACAGGAAGAAACCTCCAGCAGAACCAGGCTCAGGGAGGGGCAGTCATCTGCCGCGACCGGTTGGGCTGAGGGGAGAGAAAGACATGCTGTGGAAGAGAGCCAGAGATTAATATCAATTAATGATTAAATGCAGAGTGCAGTATAAACAAAGTAAATAAGGTGAATGAGAAACAGTGCATTATGTGAACCCCCCAGCAGACTAGGCCTATAGCAGCATAATTAAGGGATGGTTCAGGGTCACCTGATCCAGCCCTAACTATAAGCTTTATCATAAAGGAAAGTTTTAAGCCTAATCTTAAAAATAGAGAGGGTGTCTGTCTCCCGAATCCAAGCTGGAAGCTGGTTCCACAGAAGAGGCGCCTGAAAGCTGAAGGATCTGCCTCCCATTCTACTCTTAAGTATCCTAGGAAACACAAGTAAGCCAGCAGTCTGAGAGCGAAGTGCTCTGTTGGGGTGATATGGTACTATGAGGTCTTTGAGATAAGATGGTGCCTGATTATTCAAGACCTTGTATGTGAGGAGAAGAATTTTAAATTCTATTCTAGATTTAACAGGGAGCCAATGAAGAGAAGGCAATATGGGAGAAATATGCTCTCTCTTTCTAGTCCCTGTCAGTACTCTAGCTGCAGCATTTTGAATCAGCTGAAGGCTTTTCAGGGAGCTTTTAGGACAGCCTGATAATAATGAATTACAATAGTCCACCCTAGAAGTAATAAATGCATGAATTAGCTTTTCAGCATCACTCTGAGAAAGGATGTTTCTAATTTTAGAAATATTTCGCAAATGCAAAAAAGAGGTCCTACATATTTGTTTAATATGTGCATTGAAGGACATATCCTGGTCAAAAATGACTCCAAGATTTCTCACAGTGTTACTGGAGGCCAAAGTAATGCCATCCAGAGTAAGTATCTGGTTAGACACCATGTTTCTAAGATTTGTGGGGCCGAGAACAAGAATTTCAGTTTTATCGGAATTTAGAAGCAGGAAATTAGAGGTCATCCAGGCCTTAATATCTTTAAGACATTCCTGCAGTTTAACTAATTGATGTGTGTCATCTGGCTTCATTGATAGGTAAAGCTGAGTATCATCTGCATAACAATGAAAATTGATGCAGTGCTTTCTAATAATACTGTCTAAGGGAAGCATGTATAATGTAAATAAAATTGGTCCTAGCACAGAACCCTGTGGAACTCCATAATTAACCTTAGTGTGTGAAGAAGACTCCCCATTTACATGAACAAATTGGAGTCTATGAGATAAATATGATTCAAACCACTGCAGTGCAGTACCTTTAATACCTATAGCAAGCTCTAATCTCTGTAATAGAATGTTATGGTCAACAGTATCAAAAGCTGCACTGAGGTCCAACAGGACAAGAACAGAGATGAGTTCACTGTCAGAGGCTGTAAGAAGATCATTTGTAACCTTCACTAATGCTGTTTCTGTACTGTGATGAATTCTGAAACCTGACTGAAACTCTTCAAATAAACTGTTCCTCTGCAGATGATCAGTTAGCTGTTTTACAACTACTCTTTCAAGAATCTTTGAGAGAAAAGGAAGGTTGGAGATTGGCCTATAATTAGCTAAGACAGCTGGGTCAAGTGATGGCTTTTTAAGTAGCGGTTTAATTACAGCCACCTTGAAGGTCTGTGGTACATAGCCAACTAATAAAGACTGATTGATCATTTTTAAGATTGAAGCATCAATAATTGGAAAGACTTCTTTGAACAGTCTAGTAGGAATGGGATCTAACAAACATGTTGCTGGTTTGGAGGAAGTAACTATTGAAGTTAACTCAGAAAGATCAACTGGAGCAAAAGAGTCTAAACAAATACCAGCAGTGCTGAAAGCAGCCAAACATGAAGAATAATCTTTGAGATGGTTATGAATAATTTTTTCTCTAATGTCTAAAATTTTATTTGTAAAGAAATCCATGAAGTCACTACTAGTTAAAGTGAAAGGAATACTCGGCTCTACAGAGCTCTGACTCTTTGTCAGCCTGGCTACAGTGCTGAAAAGAAACCTGGGGTTGTTCTTATTTTCTTCAATTAATGACGAATAGTAAGATGTCCTAGCTTTACGGAGGGCTTTTTTATAGAGCAACAAACTCTTTTTCCAGGCTAAATGAGCATCTTCTAATTTAGTGAGACGCCATTCCCTCTCCAGCTTTCGGGTTATCTGCTTTAAGCTGTGCGTTTGTGAATTATACCACGGAGTCAGGCACTTCTGATTTGAAGCTTTCCTTTTCAGGGGAGCCACAGTATCCAAAGTTATACGCAGTGAGGATGTAAAACTATTGACGAGATAATCGACCTCACTGGGAGCAGAGTTTAGGTAGCTGCTCTGCACTGTGTTGGCACATGGCACTGAAGAGCATAACAATGAAGGAATTAGATCCTTAAACTTAGTTACAGCACTTTCAGAAAGACTTCTGCTGTAATAAAACTTATTCCCCACTGCTGTGTAATCCATTAAAGTAAATGTAAATGTTACTAAGAAATGATCAGACAGGAGGGGGCTTTCAGGGAATACTGTTAAGTCTTCAGTTTCTATGCCATATGTCAGGACAAGATCCAGAGTATGATTAAAGTGGTGGGTGGGCTCCTTTACATTTTGAGAGAAGCCAATTGAATCTAACAATAGATTAAATGCAGTGTTGAGGCTGTCATTCTCAGCATCTACATGGATGTTAAAATGACCCACTATAATTATTTTTATCTGAACTGAGCACTAAATCAGATAAAAAGTCTGAGAAATCACACAGAAACTCTGAGTAAGGACCAGGTGGACGATAGATAATAACAAATAAAACAGGTTTTTGATTTTCCCAATTAGGATGGACAAGACTAAGAGTCAGGCTTTCAAAAGAATGAAAACTTTGTCTGGGTCTTTGATTAATTAATAAGCTGGAATTGAAGATTGCAGCTACTCCTCCTCCTCGACCTGTGCTTCGAGCATTCTGACAGTTACTGTGACTCGGGGGTGTTGATTCATTTAAACTAACATATTCATCCTGCTGTAACCAGGTTTCTGTAAGGCAGAATAAATCAATACGTTGATCAATTATTAAATCATTTACTAATAGGGACTTGGAAGAGAGAGACCTAATGTTTAACAATCCACATTTAATTGTTTTATTTTTTGGTGCAGTTGATGAAGCTGTATTATTTATTGTTTTTGAATTTTTATGCTTAAATTGCTTTTTGCTGATTTTAGCTTTGTTTTTTGGTGGTCTGGGAGCAGGCACCGACTCTGTGGGGTGGGGTTTTGGGGGGATGGCAGGAGGAGAGAAGCTGCAGAGAGGCGTGTAAGACTGCAACTCTCCTTCCTGGTCTCAACCCTGGGTAGTCAGGTTTTAGGAGGGTTAATAAATTTGGCCAGATTTCTAGAAATGAGAGCTGCTCCATCCAAAGTGGGATGGATGCCGTCTCTCCTAACAAGACCAGGTTTTCCCCAGAAACTTTGCCAATTATCTATGAAGCCCACGTCATTTTTTGGACACCACTCAGACAGCCAGCGATTCAAGGAGAACATGCAGCTAAACATGTCGCTCCTGGTCTGATTGGGGAGGGGCCCAGAGAAAACTACAGAGTCCGACATTGTTTTTGCAAAGTTACACACCGAGTCAATATTAATTTTAGTGACCTCCGATTGGCGTAACCGGGTGTCATTACTGTCGACGTGAATAACGATCTTACCAAATCTACGATTAGCCTTAGCCAGCAGTTTCAAATTTCCATGAATGTCGCCTGCTCTGGCCCCTGGAAGACATTTGACTATGGTCGCCGGTGTCTCTAGCTTCACGTTTCTCAAAACAGAGTCGCCAATAACCAGAGTTTGTTCCTCGGCGGGTGTGTCGCCGAGTGGAGAAAAACGGTTAGAGACGTGAACAGGTTGGTGGTGTACCCGGGGCTTCTGCTTAGGACTACGCTTCCTCCTCACCGTCACCCAGCCGGCCTGTTTTCCCTGCTTCTCGGGATCTGCTGGGGGGGAGCTAACGGCGGCTAAGCTACCATGGTCCGCACCCGGTACAGGGGCCTGGCTAGATGCAGGATTTTCCAGGGTGCGGAGCCGAGTCTCCAATTCAGAGAGCCTGGCCTCCAGAGCTACAAACAGACTACATTTATTACAAGTACCGTTACTGCTAAAGGAGGCCGAGGAGTAACTAAACATGTGACACCCAGAGCAGGAAAGTGCAGGAGAGACAGGAGAAGAAGCCATGCTTGTAGTGAGTCGGCTAAGGGCTAAGCTACTAGCTGAGCTAAGCTAGCGAATTTCTAAAAACAAATAAAGTGAGTAATGTGAATACAGGTGATTCAGCAAAGAGTATGCTATTTAAAGTAGGTGAAGATTACACTAAAATATGTTATTATCCAGATAAATTGAGTTATACAGATATAACAGCTATCTCGTCAATAGTTTTACATCCTCACTGCGTACGACTTTGGAAACTGTGGCTCCTCTGAAAAGGAAAGCGTCAAATCAGAAGTGCCTGACTCCGTGGTATAATTCACAAATGCACAGCTTAAAGCAGATAACCCATAAGCTGGAGAGGGAATGGCATCTCACTAAATTAGAAAATGCTCATTTAGCCTGGAAAAAGCATTTGTTGCTCTATAAAAAAGCCCTCCGTAAAGCTAGGACATCTTACTATTCATCAGTAATTGAAGAAAATAAGAACAACCCCAGGTTTCTTTTCAGCACTGTAGCCAGGCTGACTAGTAGTGACTTCATGGATTTCTTTACAAATAAAATTTTAGACATTAGAGAAAAAATTATTGATAACCATCTCAAAGATTTATCTTCATGTTCGGCTGCTTTCAGCACTGCTGGTATTAGTTTAGACTCTTTGGCTCCAGTTGATCTTTCTGAGTTAACTTCAATAGTTACTTCCTCCAAACCAGCAACATGTTTATTAGATCCCATTCCTACTAGACTGTTCAAAGAAGTCTTTCCAATTATTGATGCTTCAATCTTAAAAATGATCAATCTGTCTTTATCAGTTGGCTATGTACCACAGGCCTTCAAGATGGCTGCAATTAAACCGCTACTTAAAAAGCCATCACCTGACCCAGCTGTCTTAGCTAATTATAGGCCAATCTCTAACCTTCCTTTTCTCTCAATGATTCTTGAAAGAGTAGTTGTAAAACAGCTAACTGATCACCTGCAGAGGAATTGTTTATTTGAAGAGTTTCAGTCAGGTTTCAGAATTCATCACAGTACAGAAACAGCATTAGTGAAGGTTACAAATGATCTTGGGTTGGCTGTAGCTCAGTAGGTAGAGCAGGTCACCTACTGATCGGAAGGTCGGGGGTTCGATTCCTGGCTACTCCAGGCTACATGCCAATGTATCCTTGGGCCAGATACTTAACCCCAAGTTGCTCTCCGACCGTTCCGTTGGAGTGTGAATGTGTGTGGATGTTATATTATTAAAAAGCACTTAGCTTAGTTAACATGGAAGTGCTTGTATGAATGGGTGTGCATGGGTAAATGTAAAAAACGTGTTGTATAAGTGCTCTGACTGAGTAGAAAAGTGCTATATAAGAACTAGTCCATTTACCATTTACCATCTTCTTACAGCCTCTGACAGTGGACTCATCTCTGTTCTTGTCCTGTTGGACCTCAGTGCAGCTTTTGATACTGTTGACCATAACATTTG
The DNA here is from genome assembly GCF_007364275.1 of Archocentrus centrarchus. NCBI lineage: Eukaryota > Metazoa > Chordata > Actinopteri > Cichliformes > Cichlidae > Archocentrus > Archocentrus centrarchus. Next base: position 33,394,960 of record NC_044352.1, on the reverse strand, counting down.
ATTACAGCGATTAGAGCATGCCATAGATATTAAAGGTACTGCACTGCACTGGTTTGAATCATATTTATCTCATAGACTCCAATTTGTTCATGTAAATGGGGAGTCTTCCTCAGACACTAAGGTTAATTATGGAGATCCACAGGGTTCTGTGCTAGGACCAGTTCTATTTACATTATACATGCTTCCCTTAGGCAGTATTATTAGAAAGCATTGCATCAATTTTCACTGTTATGCAGATGATACTCAGCTTTACCTATCAATGAAGCCAGATGACGAACATCAATTAGTTAAACTGCAGGAATGTCTTAAAGACATTTAGGCCTGGATGGCCACTAATTTCCTGCTTCTAAATTCCGATAAAACTGAAATTCTTGTACTCAGCCCCACAACTCTTAGAAACATGGTGTCAAACCAGATACTTACTCTGGATGGCATTACTTTGGCCTCCAGTAACACTGTGAGAAATCTTGGAGTCATTTTTGACCAAGATTTGTCCTTCAGTGCACATATTAAACACATATGTAGGACCGCTATTTTGCATTTGCGCAATATTTCTAAAATTAGAAACATCCTTTCTGAGAGTGATGCTGAAAAGCTAATTCATGCACTTATTGCTTCTAGGGTGGACTATTGTAATTCATTATTATCAGGCTGTCCTAAAAGCTCCCTGAAAAGCCCTCAGCTGATCCAAAATGCTGCAGCTAGAGTACTGACAGGGACTAGAAAGAGAGAGCATATTTCTCCCATATTGGCTTCTCTTATCGGGGTGGCTGTAGCTCAGTAGGTAGAGCAGGTCACCTACTGATTGGAAGGTCAGTGGTTCAATTCCTGGCTACTGCAGGCTGCGTGCCAATGTATCCTTGGGCAAGATACTTAACCCCAAGTTGCTCTCCGACCGTTCCGTCGGAGTATGAATGTGAGTGAATGTTAGACGATTAAAGCACTTAGCTTAATTAATTAATCATGGAAGTGCTTGTATGAATGCGTGTGCATGGGGTAAATGTGAACGAGTTGTGTAAGCGCTTTGAGTGCTCATATCTGAGTAGAAAAGCGCTATATAAGAACTAGTCCATTTACCATCTTCATTGGCTGCCTGTTAAATCTAGAATAGAATCTAAAATCCTTCTCCTCACATACAAGGTCTTGAATAATCAGGCCCCTTCTTATTATAAAGACCTCATAGTACCATATCACCCGAACAGAGCACTTCGCTCTCAGACTGCTGGCTTACTTGTGGTTCCTAGGATACTTAAGAGTAGAATGGGAGGCAGATCCTTCAGCTTTCAGGCCCCTCTTCTGTGGAACCAGCTTCCAGCTTGGATTCGGGAGACAGACGCCCTCTCTATTTTTAAGATTAGGCTTAAAACTTTCCTTTTTGATCAAGCCTATAGTTAGGGCTGGATCAGGTGACCTTGAACCACCACTTAGTTATGCTGCTATAGGCCTAGTCTGCTGGGGGGTTCCCACAATAGACTGTTTCTTTTCATTCACCTTATTTACTTTGTTTATACTCCACTCTGCATTCAATCATTAATTGCTATTAATCTCTGGCTGTCTTCCACAGCATGTCTTTTCTCTCCCCTCAGCCCAACTGTTCACGGCAGAGGACTGCCCCTCCCTGAGCCTGGTTCTGCTGGAGGTTTCTTCCTGTTAAAAGGGAGTTTTTCCTTCCCACTGTCACCAAGTGCTTGCTCAAAGGGGGTTGTTATGACTGTTGGGTTTTCTCTGTATTATTGTAAGGTATTTACCCACAATACCAAGCATCTTGAGGTGACTGTTTGTTGTGATTTGGTGCTATATACATAAAATTGAACTGAACCTATGGAAGAAAACTTTTTTACACGTTCATTTGCTTTATTTAAAGGATCTTTTAGTTTCTTTTAATAATGCAGTCAAAGATGCCAGGGCAGCCTACTTCTCAAGCCTGGTAATAAAGAGTAGAGGGAATCCAAAGGTGTTATTTGACACAATTACTGATATCCTTACTCCTGCTCTACCTGTTGTTCTAATTTTTTCAAATCAAGATTGTAATAATTTTCTTTCTTTTCTGGTAGATAAGATCAGTAATATAAGATCTAATATTTCCCCATCTGGTTCTTCACTGTCTGTACCTGCTCCAGCTTGGTCTGATATTATAGAAAGTTTTTCTCCTATTTCTTTAATTGAGCTGGAAAAATGAGTGCACTCAATGAAAGCACCCTCTTGCCTTCTTGATATTCTACCTACCTCTCTGTTCAAAAATGTCTTCTGCTATATCAGTCCCTGTGTGCTTTCAATAAGTAATACTTCACTGGTCTCTGGTCAAGTACCCACTTATTTTAAGAACGCTATCATTCACCCGTTTTTAAGGAAAACCAAGCTTGACCCTTCTATTTTCAACAGTTATAGGCCAATTTCAAAATTACCCTTTCTATCTAAGATTCTGGAAAAGGTTGTATCTAAGCAGCTGATAGCCTTCATGGACAAACACAATATCCTCAAAAAATATCAACCTGGTTTTCGTATGTTTCATTCCACAGAAACAGCTCTTGTTAGAGTTTCCAGCGATATCTTGTTGCGTAGTGATGCAGGAAAGTGTTCTGTTTTGTTGACGTTGGACCTTACTTCTGCCTTTGATACTGTTGACCATCAAATCTTGCTCGATAGGCTGAGACAGTGGGTGGGTGTATCTAGTTCTGCTTTAGAGTGGTTCACTTCATATCTATCTGAACGATGCTTCTTTGTGGCTGCCTCTAGGTACAGGTCCTCTCCAGCCTCCCTTGCTTGTGGTGTGCCTCAAGGTTCTGTCCTAAGGCCCTTATTATTTTTATTGTATTTGCTTCCTTTACAGCATATCCTGAGCACTTTTGAGGGGATTTCTTATCACTGTTATGCCGACGACATTCAAGCTGTATATTTCCTTTAAGCCTGAACATGTCTCTAAATTACAGTCGCTGATTGTATCTTTAGAATCTATCAAAAGTTGGATGGATGATAACTTTCTCCAACTTAATGATGAAAAAACTGAAGTCCTCGTTTGTGCCCCTGATAGATTTATACTGAGGATAATGGAAGCTCTTGGTCCTCTTGGCAAATTTGCTAACTCTTCCATTAGGAACCTTAATGTAACCTTTGACTCTGAGTTCTCTTTAGATACCCATGTCAAATCTCTGGTTCACTCTTGTTTTTATCATTTACAGAACCTTGCTAAATTTAGTCCCATTGTGTCACGTTCTGAACTTGAGCTTGCTACCCATGCATTCATTTTCTCACGTCTGGATTATTGTAATGCTTTATTTACTTGTCTTAGCAAAAGCTCCCTGGAGCGTCTCCAGGTTGTTCAGAATGCTGCTGCGAGGCTTCTGACAAAATCTTCTAAGTATTCTCACGCTACACCGTTACTCATCCAGCTACACTGGCTCCCCATTAATTTCAGAGTCCAGTTTAAGGTTCTGGTCCTGACTTATAGAAGTCTTCATGGTCAAGCCCCAACTTATATCAGTGAACTCTTTCATCTGTAATTCCTCCCAGGTCTCTGAGGTCATGTGATAAAGTCCTACTGGCCGTACATCACACAAGGCTGAAAACTAAGGGAGATAGAGCTTTTGGAACAGTAGCTCCCCAACTCTGGAACTCTATCCCATTGTGTATAAGAACTGCAGAGTCGGTGGTGTCTTTTAAAAAACAGCCAAAAAGTCATCTTTTTAGGCTTGCATTTGGTTAGTTTATTTTTTATTTTATTTTACCTTATTTTATTTTATTTTATTATATATATATATATATATATATATATATATATATATATATATATATATATATATATATATATATATTTTTTTTTTTTTTTTGGTCCTCCTTACTCCAATTGTAATTTGTTTTAGTGTTATGAAGCACTTTGTGATCTATGTCTTGAGAGGTGCTATATAAATAAAATTTTACTTACTTATTATTAAGAAATGATCAGACAGGAGGGGTTTTTCAGGGAATATTGTTAAGTCTTCAGTTTCTATGCCATATGTCAGGATAAGATCCAGAGTATGATTAAAGTGGTGAGTGGGCTCATTTACATTTTGAGAGAAGCCAATTGAATCTAATAACAGAATAAATGCAATGTCAACTAGGAGGCTGCCATTTTCAGCATCTACATGGATGTTAAAAATCACCCAATATGATTATTTTATCTGAATTGAGCACTAAATCAGATAAAAAGTCTGAGAAATCAGACAGAAACTCTGAGTAAGGACCACTTGTATGATAGACAATAACAAATAAAACAGGTTTCTGAATTTTCCAATTATGATGGACAAGAGTAAGAGTCAGACTTTCAAAATAATTAAAACTTTGTCTGGGTCTTTAATTAATAAGCTGAAATGAAAGATTGCTGCTACTCCTCCTCCTCAACCTGTGCTTTGAGCATTCTAATAGTGTGACTCGGTGGTGTTGATTCACTTAAACTAGCATATTCATCCTGCTGTAACCAGGTTTCTGTAAGGCAGAATAAATCAATATCTTGATCAATTATTAAATCATTTACTTACAGAGACTTGGAGGAGAGAGACCTAATGTTTATTAATCAACATTTAACTGTTTAACTCTTTGGTGCAGTTGAGGAGGCTATATTATTTTTTCTTTTTGAATTTTTATGCTTAAATAGTTTTATGCTGATTTTAGCTTTGTTTTTTGGTTGTCTGGGAGCAGGCACTGACTCTATGGGGATGGGGTTTTGGGGGAATGGCGGGAGGAGAGAGAGTCTGAACCCTGGTCTCAACCCTGGGTAGTCACATTTTAGGAGGGTTAATAAATTTGGCCAGATTCCTAGAAATAAGAGCTGCTCCATCCATGTTGGGATGTATGCTGTTTCTCCTAACAAGACCAGGTTTTCCCTAGAAACTTTCCCAATTATCTATAAAGCCCACATTGTTTTTTGTATACAGCTCAAACAGCCAGCAATTTAAGGAGAACATGCAGCTGAACATATCACTCCTGGTCTGATTGGGGAGGTGCCCAGAGAAAACTCCTGAGTCCAACATTGTTTTTGCAAAATTACAAACCAATTAAATACTAACTTTAGTGACCTCCGATTGGCGTAACCAGGTATCATTACTGCAGACGTAAATTATGATCTTACCAAATTTACATTTAGCCTTAGCCAGCAGTTTCAAAGTTCCTTGAATGTCTGGCCCCTGGAAGACATATGACTATGGTTGCTGGTGTCGCTAGTTTCACGTTTCTCAAAACAGAGTCGCCAGTAACCAGGATTTGTCCCTCGGTGGGTGTGTCACAGAGCGGAGAAAAACAGAGTTGTGAACGGGTTGGTGGTGTACCGGGGGCTTCTCTTTAGGACTATGCTTCCTCCTCACAGTCACCCAGCTGGACAGCTTTCCTAGCTGCTCAGGATCTGCTGGGGGGCTAATGGCAGCTAAGCTACCTTGGTCACTGGCTACAGGGGCCTTGCTAGCTACTGAGTTTTCCAGGGTGCGGAGCCGAGTCTCCAATTCACTGACACACTAAACATCTGACACACAGAACAGAGAAGAAGCCGTGGTACTAGTGAGTCGGACCAGGCTGGTCATGTCGCAGGCAAACTTGGCACTTTTTGAAGCAAAGCCAGATGGTTTTCTTAACGTTTTCTCACCCAAGATGAATGTTGGGTCCACCACTTTGAGCTAGAGTATAAACTGCATTCTATGCAGTGGAAACACCTGTCCTCACCAAAGAAGGTACAGTAAAGGTGGTGTCATGGGCAGGGAAGGTGATGGTCTCGGTCTTCAGGGATGTAAAGGGCATTGTGTTCATTGACTACCTTCAAAAAGGCTATACCATCAATGGAGCATACTATGCCAACTTGCTGAGGCAGCTGCAAAAGGCAATCAAGTCATAATGGCCTGCAAAACTGACTACGGGGGTCCTATTTCGCCAGGACAATGCTCCTGCACACATCCATGGTTGCAATGGCCGCTGTGCACGACTGGGGCTTTGGGGTTGATCACCCTCCATATTCTCCTGATTTGGCACCATCTGACTATTTTCTGTTCCCCAACATGAAAAAACACTTGGCTGGGAAACAGTATCTGACCGATGATGATATCTCTGCTTTTGAGGACTTTTTTTAGGGTCAGGATGAGAGCTTCTATACTACAGGAATCCAAGCTCTGCAACACTGATGGAAAAAGTATGTGGACCACAGTGGAGACTACTGTATGTTGAAAAATAAAACACATTTGGTCAAGTTCGACCATTGCATCGTAGTCAGCCTATTAACTTTTCAGCCCATCTTCATATCATGAAAAAGGGATATCCGTATTATAATCATCTCAGAATACATCCCACCCACCTGCTGTTCAAACCTTCTGCTTGTGAGGGGCAGCAATCAAAGGAACGCTTGCTTAAAGAAAGAGTGACCTTAAAGGGAGAAGAGCTAAAAATAAAAAGCATAATACATCCTCTTAAAGTCACAGAGTGGAAGATGATGACCCCTAACCCTAGCCTGGTGGTGGATTTTCAGCTGACAATTGTGGTAGCCACTGAGGGTGACTCTTAAAGACTCTCCCAAGAGAGACAAATAAAGAACCTTTTACCTTAAACCAACCAGGTGGAGACATATTAAGCTGGTGAACTACGTCACCATCGTTAAAGGACCCTGTGATAGCTTACTGTGTGTGTGTGTGTGTGTGTGTGTGTGTGTGTGTGTGTGTGTGTGTGTGTGTGTGTAGTTAAACATAAATCATAACAGTACTTTTCTGTAACTTTAGCATGATTATTTATAAAGCAGTGTTTAACCATATTATCTTTTTATTCATGAAGGCTGTCATTTCATACAAAAGAAATACATGACATAAAACTATAAGAGAATGATTATGGTCCTGATAAGGGACTTCTCTACTGTTTTCTTCTCTCCATCTATTTATTCCTCTACTCTCTGTCTCTGTGCTGTGTCGCTCACAAGGCAAAGTGTACAAAAAGGAAGATTCTGTGTGCCCCTCTCTAGATACACAGAGTCTATGAATAGGTCAAAGGTTGTTAATGAATGTTGTTTTCCTTCTCTGCTGATATCGTCCCACCACTAAGCCCTTGTGTTTAAAGCTGTCAAGTGGCAAGCCAGGACCATTACTGCCTTGGGATAAATACGGAATATCCACAGTAATCCTTTGTGTGTTAGTCTGTGTGTGTGTGTGTGTTGCTGCTTCTGCAGCAGCTCCTGCAAAGGCTGATGTCAAAGTCATTGTGCTGCATTTTGAGGACAACAAAATTGGGTTAAGTCAGAAGGAAACCTATGATAGACGAGTACACAAACAAACCTGCACAGATGCATTTGTGCTGTATGTAGGAAATGGAAGAGTGTGTGTATAAATACCCATATCATCAACAGTGTTGTGGAAGACAGTGTGTGAGAGGGTTTTGAAGCTTTGTGCTCATAAATCATACTGAACAAGAGACCAGTGGAGGATATGCTGAAACCTACTAGGCTAGAGCTGGTTTTCAAACCACCCCTGTCTTTCATTTTTCTCTTCCTCTAATCCCCCCCCACCAAAAAAAAGTCCACCCTTTTCTTTTCCCTCCATTTTTACCCACCCTTTCATCAACCTGGATTATCCCATCCCATTTCTCTCCTTGTCCTCTAACCCTCCTCTACTCATCTTACCTCTACTTTCATTGTCTCTCCAATCATCCACCTCCTTTAGCCCATCTTTTTCTTCACTGCACATACAACTGATATCAGGTACACCCAGGACCAGCCAGCACCAATCTATCGCTACACATGCCTGCAATCTCTGATATCCAGACTTACCCGCCTCTTCCCTCATCTACTTCTTTACTCACCTGCACCAGTTGTATTGTCCTCACTGGCTCGCACCGCTTCCATTATCCATTACTCTCTACCCCATCATCTTCAGTTTTCTCCTTTCCCTCAGAGTCAAGGAGGGATATGAGGCTTTCCTTCTCTGTCCAGTATACATCCATCTCCAGCTGAAGCGCCAATCGTCTTTAGAAGCATAAAACACAGAATTCCAGATTCAACTATATATCTGCTGCAACAAGAGGAGGGTGTGCAGTCACTTCAAGGACCAGGTTGAAACAACTTCACAGCAAACACTTTGCATGTTAACACACACACACACATATATATATATATATATATATATATATATATATATAATATGCATACTTTATCAACATAAGTTCAGAATATGAAATTCATTAAATGAATGTTCTCAACATAAATGTAAATTTTAGCTTGCTTTCACACCTGTATAGGTAGAAATATCTACCTGGACAATTTAACTGGAGATTTTTGCAAATATCCAGCATCACTGGCTCTGAATGGACCTGAATAGCAAAATCAAATTATGGTGGCAGTTTTCAGTGTATTAAGAGAGCTGCCACTCAGCCTATCATTTTTTTACCGTTGCCAGTAATGGTATTTCAATAAAAAATAAGTTAATTGATTAAGGCCCCAAAGTCATTTTCTTCATAGACCACCATTATAACACATATCTGTGAATTAATGCAATTTTTGTTCTAGCATTTGCTGACACATACCCCCCACAAAAACATTTATTGACCAAGCATCAGCCTGAAGAATGTGACAAACAGCTTGCACAAAGCAGTCTCAGGATCCCAGCTGAATCATAATACAGGTTCATAAACTGAACAAGCACGATCCATCTAGACCTCACTTGAAAATCATCATGACCCACATGACCTGAAAAATCCACTGCCAACATCCTGGTGTCAGTCTTCATAAGACACTACCACAGATCCTGTGTCAGTGCCTTTGACAGTATTAAACTGGTGGTTTTAATGTTGTGACTGGTGTATCAGTTTACACAAAAAAGCGTGGGGCATTGTTGAGAAGTAGAGCAGTAGTGTTTGCAAAGTGTTTAGCTGTGAAGTAAAGGACCTACATGATTTATAGGAATGTATTACTGTGCTCTCTGCAAGGGCTTGTTTGCTGAAAAACTGATTTTCATGAAAAAAAAAGAGGATGTGGGAATAACATCAACGAGGAAGAGCACTGGACTGTAACCTTTGTTGTCCAACAGGTGAGAGATACAGAGGGGGTAAAGAGGCAGGAAAGAGAGAAAAGTTAAAGTGTAGAAAGGCATTTTATATTATCTCACAGCCTCAGCCCCAGCAGTGTCTGTCCTGGCCCTAGGACCTGCTGTATCACACCTATATCTCAACAAATTCTCCCAGCCAGAGCCTTCAGCCTTTTCATCATCAGCCAGAGTACTGCTTCTCATAATGTCCTCAGGAGCACCCACTATCCCAGCACCCCACACCTTTAAAATAGCCTCAGTCTGCTTCACTCTATCATTCAGCTAATACTATTTTCATCAGCTACTGGGCAGCGGATGTGCACCTTGTGTCCCAGAGGTAAAACTGTTTCTATTAGGTGTGTTCATAACTGGCAGTTGTCTGACCATATTGTCAGTTTGGGAGCTGATATCAGACACTATCATTTGTCTGATATCAACACACACCTGCACATCATCACAGGCAGATTTGAACAACCCATTCAGGTGAACACATTAAATGTATACACATTAAAAGACACACACACACACACACACACACACACACACACACACACACACACACACACACACACACACACACACACACACACACACAGCTGTAGACACACAGTTTGTCACTATCGTTGAAGTCGGGGATTTCCATTTTGTGGAGCGACTTACTAATTTCAGGACCTTGAATAAAGTGTTGGTGATAAATCAGAGCTGCCAGCACCAAAATACACACAGATTCATCACTGGATTAGTGTTCTACTTTTATTCATCTCTCTCTGTCTCTTGCTGTCTTTCTCTTTCTCTTTCCTACACACACACACACACACACACACACACAGTCACATGCATGCAATTAGTCTTATACTGCCTCTCCTGGTGTCTGTTTTATTAAGCACATTTGAATTAAAGGACACACTTTTGCTCGGCAGCAATTTGCCTTATATTGTGTTACCGCTGAGGGACCTGAAATTCAGGCCAGAACATCAAGTACTCTGAACTGCTCAAACCTTAGAAGTCATATCATCAGTATGTAAACTGCCTAAAAACTAGATATATTATAGTATCCAAGTAACTGACCATATAAACAGAGCATAAACTAGAGAATTTCACCTCAGTGTTCATCAGCATGTTAATTAGAATATATTATATATATATATTATATATATATATATATATATATATATATATACACACTACTTCTTTTGGGTTAAGATGACAACATTTACAGATCATGGCACAACTTGAGAGGTATACAGCAACAGCAACTTTATATAATGAGGTAATACAGCACTGGATGAAATGGACCCTGTTGTGGCTTTTATCATACTGAAAGTTTTTAACTTGCTTTTCAGGTCCAGCTGCTGGAAAATGTGTTTGCCCACTGGCTGTGTACTGGTGACAAACTGGAGGTGTGTCAAACTGTACAGCAAAGTAAATGAGCATGATCAATCATCATAATGGCAAAGATAGGAAATTAAAGTCCAGGCTGAAAATAATTGAATCATCTTTTCAATTAGAGTATCTATTAAGTCAAGTGAATACTTTTAATCTATCACTTAATGCAACAACTTTGATGCATATGTGCTCTATATATATTGTAGGGCAAGTGTGTTTTGAGTATCAGTTGAGTCAGATATTAGATATTGATGTTGCAACTGAGAAACTAATGTCACCATAAACTATTTGTGAATCAAAGAACTAACAGAAATGAGACAAAAGATCTGCAGCCCGACATGGTTAGTGACATTGTTAAACTTATAGTTAAATTGGTAGACACCAGCCAGCAAAACACTACTGCCATTGTTATCTGTCAGTCCATGTGTCTTTAAATTTGCAGCTCCTGATTAGTTAGCAATAAACCAACATGGCCTGAGCTGAAAGATGACAATTGAGGATCCTTTAACTATCATGTACCGCTGTGGCTGGCAGGTTGAGGAGCCCAATGCAGGACTCGAGGGACAGGGTTAAACTCGGAAATCTCAGCTTTATTGCTGGAAGGCCCGGAACAAAATAAAGCTCAACGGGGCCAGCAGAACAGACTACTAAACTCTTAAAACAGATCAGGGACAGGAAACCATACACACAGCAGGGGAATACAATGATGACATCACCACAACAGATACAGGAAAACTGAGACAATTTATACAGGTAATGGACCAGGGTTATAATAGTTTTGGATTTTACATTATAGTTTAGTTTTAGTTAGTTTTTACTTTTTTTTCTCTAATTCAGTTAGTTTTAATTAGTTTTCAGAGTGGTTTTGCTCGTTTTTATTAGTTTTTATTTTTGGTTTCATGCTTAGTTTTAGTTAGTTTCAGTTAGTTTCAGTATTAGTTTTAGTATTTTCATACCTAATCAGGTGCAAGATTCAAGGCGCAAAAGTGACTATTGTGTAATGAAAACTTGACAAAAGATACAGTTTAAAGAAATATAGTCAACAACCAACTGTTCACAAGACATGCTAAATTTGTGTAATATTAAGGACACACATGAGCATAACCAGGGAGAAACAAAGAAAAACATGAACTCCCAAACTCAATAAATTCTACAATAAACTCCACAATAAACTTCAGCATCAGTGCAGCAGATTAATAACGCCTACATGTGGTGTTAAACAAAAACAAACTCTTTGAAGGAGTCAAAGCTCAAATCCAGCTGCATCCTGATGTTCTCACCACCTGAAGCTGCTTCTGTTTTGGAGCTAGCTTGGTTAGATGCTCGCTGATTAGACTTGCAGGGTCTTTGCGGCCTCTGTACATAACCTACAGAAGTTGCCGACCTCATGTCCGCATTTATGCTTGTGTAGCTGGATTGTGTGTGTTAATTACCTTGTGGTCGTGTGCAGGTGTTTGTACTCAAAGAACCTCCATACGGGACTCGGCAGACCGCAGCCATAACTTTGCGGACCAGCGCGGTGAGCACACGCACATGCGCACTCACACAGTTGTCCTGTGGCGCTCCCAGCTTAAACTCGGAGAGCGGAAACAATGATTTCATATCAATCCACAAGGCTTAAAAAACCCCCCCAAAAAACAAGTAAATGAAAGTAAGTTTATCGATTATTTCAGTTAGTTTTAGTTAGTTTTGTAAACTCACAATTCAGTTTTAATTAGTTATCGTTTTTTCCTTTTAATTATAGTTTTTATTTATTTCAGTTAACGACAATGTTTTTTCAATTTCAGTTTTCGTTATTTCGTTCGTTTTCGTTAACTATAATAACCCTGTAATGGACAAATGGGAAACAGCTGGGAGGGAAACACAGGATGCAAAACACAAGGATCAAGACATACCAAAATAAAACAGGAAGTAAGCAAACACAAAGACCAGGATTAGGACACATGAACTTGACACAATGGCAGAGAATAAATGACACACACACACACACACACACACACACACACACACACACACACACACACACAGGGATGACCACAAGGACAAAGGGAAACAGGAACTCAATTGCGATAACCATAACTCTAACAAACTAAGGCTCAAAACCAAAAGCAAACTCAGTACAACAATAAGAGAACCTCAGAGAAACAAAACACGATGGGCAAAAGGCCCAGGACCATGACATTAACAGTCTAACATTGCAAGCCAGATTATTTGTTACTATCTATGACTTTGTTTTTATAAACTGTTTGGAAAAGACACTTTTAGAATAATACTTGACAGGTGATTGGGTGAACCATTTGTCAGTCACAATCTACCACAGTGGCGGCTCCAGAAATATGTTTCTGCAGGTGCTAAGGGGGGCTAAGCATTTTACTGAGGGTGCTATGAAGGATAATTTGTTCTTTCAGTTCTCAACACACACAGACACAAGCTATTTGCTTGGAGGTGCTATGGGGGTGCTATGACTTTTCCAGGGAGAGCTATAGCACCCCCTAGCGCCCCCCCTGGCGCTGCCACTGATCTACCACAGTCTAACTCTACAATGTAACTCTACCCTGTCAGTAGCTGTAGACTGATAGTTTGAAAGCTATTAAGCTGCCATTGTAGGTAGCTGTTATTTGCATATATTTTTCTTACATGTCTGTGAGGAAAAATATGAGCATAAAATGCACTTGCAAAATGCCACTTTTAAAAATCAATTTGCATCTTCCACAGGCTAACTTCAACCAATCCAAAGCCAGAGTTTACACAGCTTTGCAAGCTGACATAGGTTTTATTGATCCCCAGCAAACAGTCCTCCGAATGTTTTTTTTTTTTTTTGGTAACTGCATTGCATAATGGATACATTTCTAATTCCCATAGCTCATATTGTTGCAAGATGTAGCCAGATTTTCTCATAGTGTCAATTTTCTCAAATTGCCACACTTCAGAAGCATACAGAATAACTAGTATAGTATGGGCTTGACTCTAAGCCTTTAGAATGTGCTATATGGTATCTGGCACAAATACTATGTCAGCAGATGTTCTGCAGGTTGAAATCTTGAGAAAGTTGGAGCTAATACAATCCAGGCCAGTTCCAACACACATCTCCTCCTTGGCCCCTTTGAATCACTATGGGTAGTTACTGTATTGTTCCTCTATACTACTCTTTTGTATTCAAGGACACAACAGCCAGGATGCGAGACAACTTGATAACCTTTTATTCTTCTTCCATTCCCCTATTCCACACACCCACCTTCAAGATTCAAGAAGTTTATTGTCATGTACACCGCAAAACACTGTGGTTATGCTGAGCAATGAAATTCTTACTTGCGACTGCTTTACAAACAATTGAAATAAGCAACTAAGTTAAAATAAAATTTAAGAACTAGTATATTAGGAAAGTAAAAGTAGAAAATAAAAATAAATAAATAATAAAGCAAGTGCAATATATACAGATATATACAGATGAAAGAAAGGCAGGTAATCACAGTTTGGTAATCAGTCAGTGGTTCAGTAGCCTGATGGCCTGTGGATAGAAACTGTTTTTTAGTCTGGTTGTTCTTGCTTTTACACTCCTGTAACGTCTGCCAGACGGCAGGAGTGTGAACAGTGTGTGCTGTGGGTGGGTACGGTCCTTGATGATGTTGTGTGCCCTCTTTATTACCCGGGTATTATAAGTGTCCTGTAGTGATGGGAAGGCAGCTCCACAGATGAATTGTGCTGTTTTGATGACACGCTGGAGAGCCTTCCTGTCCTGACTGGTGCAGTTTCCATACCACACCGTGATGGAGTTTGTCAGGATGCTCTCCACAGTGCATCTGTAAAAGTTGCTGAGGAGCTTAGGGGATAATCCGAATTTCCTCAGTTTCCTTAAGAAGAAGAGTCTCTGCTGAGCTTTCTTGACAGTCTGTGCTGTGTTGTAGGTCCAGGTGAGGTCTTCACTGATGTGGGTGCCAAGGAATTTGAAAGTCTTCACTCTCTCCACCTGAGTCCCGTTGATGAATAATGGAGCATGCTGGTCTCTTCTCTTCCTCGGGTCAATAATCATCTCCTTAGTCTTCTCTGTATTTAAGGAGAGATTATTTTCCTGGCACCAGGACACCAGCTGGGCCACCTCTTCCCTGTAAGCTGCTTCCTCTCCCCCAGTAATCAGCCCAATGACGGTGGTGTCGTCAGCAAACTTGACGATGGAGGTGTTGCTTTGGGAGGGGATGCAGTCGTAGGTGAAGAGGGTGTACAGGAGAGGACTGAGCACACAGCCTTGTGGGGTCCCTATGCTCACTGTCTTTGTTTCTGATGTCCTGGTACCAACTCTGACTGCCTGAGGTCTGTCTGTAAGGAAGTCCAAGACCCAGCGGCAGAGGGAGGGTGGTATTCCGAGGGTGAACAGCTTTTCAACCAGCCTGCTTGGGATGACAGTGTTGAAAGCTGAACTGTAGTCTATAAACAGCATTCGAACATAAGTGTCCTTATTTTCAAGGTGTGAGAGGGCTGTATGGATGGCTGCATTAACAGCATCATCAGTTGAACGGTTCTGACGGTATGCAAATTGCAGGGGATCTAATGTGTCCGGAATGGATCCTTTAATATGGGACATGACCATCCTCTCAAAGCACTTCATTACAAGTGAAGTGAGTGCAATGGGACGATAGTCATTCAAAGAGGTTGTGTTGGTTTTCTTGGGGAGGGGCACTATAGTGGTGGACTTGAAGCATGTGGGCACAGATGATTGGGAGAGGGACAAATTAAAAATATCTGTAAAAACCTCGGCCAGCTCTGAAGAGCAGACCCTCAGAGCACGGCCAGGGATGTTGTCGGGGCCAGGTGCTTTTCGGGGGTTGGTCCTCCTCAGGGCCTTGCACACCTCAGTCGATGTTACAGTGGGTGAAGAGCTCTGTGTTGCCTCCGGTAGTAGAATCTCTCTACGTTGGATGGAGTTGAGGGTGTCAAAGCGAGCATAGAACTGGTTCAACTCATCTGGTAGGGCGTTGTTGCAGGCTGTGATCCTGCTGTTCCTCTGCTGAAAGTCAGTGATGTGTTGCAAGCCCTGCCACATGCGTCGGGAATCAGAGTGTTTGTAATATCCCTCCAGCTTCAGTCTGTACTGCCTCTTGGCTTCCCTGATGGATCTACGTAGGTCATATCTGGTCTTTCTGTAGCCCTCCGTGTCACCAGAGGCAAATGCAGTTGAGCGTGCATGCAGCATGGAGCGTACCTCACAGTTCATCCATGGTTTCTGGTTGGGATATATCTTGCAGCATTTGGTGGGGACAATATCATCAACGCATGTGCTGATATAACTGGTAACCACTGATGCATATTCCTCTAAATCCACAGAACTGTCCTCTCTCAGAGCAGCATTCTTAAACACATCCCAGTTTGTGGCATTAAAGCAGTTCTGAAGCACCAGATCAGTCTCTTCACTCCAAACTTTAATGCTTTTAATTGCTGGGGGGGCTTGTTTGAGGAGCTGCCTGTACTTTGGATAGAGGAACACAGAAATATGGTCGGACTGTCCAAAATGTGGGCGGGGCACAGCCTTGTATGCATCCTTCACATTGCTGTACACGTGATCCAGAATGTTGTTATTCCTTGTGGGAAAGCTCACGTTGATGGAACTTAGGGAGAACAGTCCTGAGGCTGCAATTGTTAAAATCCCCGGCAACAACAAACACAGCATCTGGGTGGGCGGTCTCGTGTTTGCTGATGATGTCGTGCAGTACTCCTAGCGCTGTGGTCCGATCGGCTCGCGGCGGGATATAAACAGCCAGCATTAACACAGCACTGAACTCCCTCGGTAAATAAAAGGGTCTGCACTTCACCATCAACACTTCGATGTCAGTACAACAGTGTTTCTCCACCACCTGAACGTCCACACACCATCGCTTGTTGACATAAACACATACACCGCCACCTTTGTTTTTACCCGAGGCAGATGTGCGGTCTCCGCGGTGCACTGAGTGGGTCTGTAGTTGAATGGCCGAGTCCGGCGTAGTTGCAGTGATCCAGGTTTCTGTGAAGATCAGTGCACAGCACTCCCTGATCTCCCACTGAGCTATTGTCCTAGCTCTCAGCTCGTCCATCTTGTTTTCGAGAGAGCGGACATTAGCTACCAAAAGGCTAGGCAATGGTGGTCGTGTGGCTCTAGCCTTTAGTTTAGCATGTAGCCCTCCTCTCTTGCCACGCTTCCGTCTTGGATGCGCTCGTTGTCGGCTGCTCTGCCTGCCTGAGCGTGATCGTGGTGTTACGGCCTGCTGGCTGGAGCTGGCATGATCCAAACACAGAAGAAGGCTATGGTCCAAAAGGTCTAAGCTAAGCCCATGGGAAACTTTTCCAATGTCCAATAGTTTTTCTCTGCTGTACGTGATCCTTGAGTACAAGCACTGAATATTAGCCACACAAACTAGCACTAGAATAAACAACAAATACAATTGGTGTAGGGAGCGCGTCGCAAACACGTCTGCCACGGAGGGCGCCATGTTGATAATTCAATGCACCACTAACCGGCCATTACATCTCTCCCTTTTAGATGAAAGTTTAACTATTTTGGCAGAACCTCAAATTATCTAAATCTATTTGGTGGTATGGCTACATTGCAGTTTCAGTCATTTATTTTGTAACATCAGAAAATCACTCAAATCCTTTCTCAAAACTTGAAAGTGTAAACTGTAAAACTTATAGATTAAAGTATGCTTTACTGCAGCCATTTAACATTCTTGACCCTCCACCTTCTCACTAGATTCAACAAACCTGACTGAACATGAATTTTCAAACAGATGCTTCACTTTTTTTTTCTTATTTTTATTCTGCTTTTCTTTCTAACCCTCTATGTGCAGGTGTGTGTAATGTTCACAGGTCCAGTCTTTCAGGGGCCTTTGACAGTCTCCCTGACCTGGTCATTGTCATGTCACCTGCTGGTGGCTGTACTAGTACTTCTCTAAGATGTGAACGGTTGCGTCGCAGCCGTCCTCTCTCCGGGGTCTCCACCTCATATGAGCGTGGTGTAGGTGCAGAACCCACAATTGTCCCTCTGGTGCGTGCAGGTTTTATCCACACCTGCTGTCCAGGCTGAAGCAGTGGTAGATTTTGATTTTGAATGTCTCTGGTTGTATGTTTGCTGCTGTTGCCGTTTCAATGCAGCATCCTTTTCTCTGAATGTTTTGAGATTGGGCCACTGTGGTTGAAGTTGCATTGGTGACACTGGGACTGGTGTTCTTATCCTCCTCCCCATCAGGAGTTGTGCTGGGGAAATCCCATATGCCAGTGGAGTGGCCCTGTATGCCAGCAGACCTTTGTGGAAGTCTCCCTCTCTTTCTAAGAGGGACTTCACTGTCCTGACAGCCCTTTCAGCCTCTCCATTGCTACGGGGATAACAGGGGCCGCTTGTCACATGAGTAAAGTCATAATCTTGTGCAAACTGAGCGAATTCGTGACAGGAAAACTGTGGGCCATTGTCCATGACTAACACTTCTGGGCAACCATGCCTGGCAAACACAGCTTTAAATCTGGCAATAGTCTGTTTTGCAGATGTGCCTGCAGGCAGGGTACACACTTCAATATAACGAGAGAAGTAGTCTATCATGACTAAATAGTTCCCGTTCCGCCATTGAAAAAGATCTGCTGCGACCCTCTGCCATGGTCTGCTTGGACGATCTGTTATAAGTAGTGGTTCAACTGGTATTTGTGCTTCACGTGCACAAATATCACATCTCTCAACCATCTGTCTCACAGCGCATGTGATGCCTGGCCACCAGACTGATTCTCTTGCCCTAGCTAGGCATTTGTTGATACCTTGATGTCCCTGGTGAAGTCTCTGCAGGATGTCAGGTCTCTTGTTTTCAGGTATGATGAGTCTCTCACCTTTCATGAGCAGTCCTCCTCCTTCATGCAGGACTGACCTTCTGGGCCAGTAGGGTAACAGCAGTTCATGCACGTCTCTTCTATGTTCAGGCCAGCCACTTGCAATGTAATGACTCAGACGTTTACAGGCATCATCAGAGGTTTGTGCATTCTTAATCTGTTCCAGTCTTGTCGGGGTGGCTGGCAAGCTTGCAACTATGCTGTCCAGGTAAGCCTTGCATTCTTTTTCCATGTTCTTGCTCTGCCTCTGTGGCTGTGGCTGGAAGTGGAGCCCTGGACAGGGCATCAGCTGTTATCAGGTTTTTACCTGGAACGTAAATGATGTTGAAATTGAACCTGAGCAGTTGGAGTCTGAATCTGACAATCCTCGGTGGAAGATCATCCAATGCTCTGGATTTCAGGAGTGTTATGAGTGGCTTGTGATCAGTTCTTATGGGGAAGTCCAGGCCACTCAAATAGTCACGTAAACGTTCACATGCCCAGGTCGTAGCTAAGGCCTCTTTTTCTATTTGGGCATATCTTGATTCAGCTTTGGTCAAACTTCTTGAGATATAGACGACAGGCCTCCACTCCCCTGTTGACTGTTTTTGTGTCAAGACCCCTCCCAGACCATAAGAGGAGGTGTCTGCTGACACTACAGTTTCATGACATGGGCTGTACTGGGCTAACACAGTCTCTGAGCCCAGTTCTTTCTTTGTTTCCAGGAATGCTTTCTGTTGGGGTGCTCCCCACATCCAGCTGTTCTCTGTTTTCAAAAGGTCACAGATGGGCTTTGTCAGGTCAGGCAGGCGGGGTGAAAATTTGCCTACAAAGCTCACATGCCCATGAAACGGCGGACATCAGCCACATCCTTTGGCTCTGGCATGTCGAGGATTGCCTTTATTTTACCCGGGTCTGCTCTGATGCCTTGCGAGTTGATGACATGTCCGAGGAAACGAATCTCAGGCAGAGCAAACTGGCATTTTTCATTAAGAGTGAGCCCAGCTTCTCTGAATTTCTGCAGCACTCTGTGCAGCCTGTCATCGTTCTCTGCCCGGTCCTTCCCTGTGACGAGGACATCATCAGCATGACACAGGACTCCGTCAATGCTATCTATCAGCTGAGAAATCCTGTTTTGAAAATGTTCGGGGGCAGATGATATACCAAAAGGGAGCCTCTTAAAAGAATTGCGGCCCTCTGGTGTGATGAACGTGGTCAGCAGCATTGAGTCATAATGGAGTGGCACCTGCCAGAAGCCTGATGTAGCCTCTAGCTTTGTGAAGACTCTGGGTCATTCTAGCTTGGCCAGTGTCTCATCCACAGCTGGTAAGATGTGTCTTTCTCTGACGACACTCTCATTCAGATGAGTTAGATCTACGCAAAAGCGTATTTTCCCGGAGGTTTTCTCTATAGGGACCATGCCCGCACCCCATTCTGTTGGTTCTTCAACACGGGCTGTGACCCCCATTTTCTCCATCTGGTCTAATTCCTCTTTAACTTTTGCTCAGAGAGGAATGGCCACACGTCATGGGGCAGAGAGGGCATAAGGCATTGTATTGTCTTTAAGCGTGATTTTATATTCACCTTTCAGCTTACCTAGCCCTGTAAAGACATCTGGATATATTGAACGAAAGTGTGACTCTGCGTCATCGATGTTATGAAGCTGAGAAATCAACTGAAGTCTGCGGATAGCAGGGAGACCCAACAAAGGCAGGGTTAAATCTTTGACAATGAACACCTCCTCCTCTATCTTTCTGTCTCCTCTCTGAAGTACAGCATGAATGTGGCCTTTGACATCCAGGGGTTGACCGGCTGGGCCCAAAAGAGGTCTGGCTGGTGGTGTGTAACGGCCATATTTCTCCTGTGTGTATTCTGATTCTGGGATGGCAGTCACAGACGCACCTGTGTCCACTTTAAAGCGTAGCAGGCTGCCATTTATGCACAGTATTTCTGTCCATGTAGATGAGTGTGGCTGGTTAACAGTTCCCAGATATGCCGCCACATCCTCATCCTCAATTGATTCCAGCTTTTGGGCTGATCTGCAAACTGCTGCAAAATGTCCCCTCTTTTGACATTTTCTGCATTCAACATCTTTCGCTGGACATTCAGTCCATGAATGCTTTGGAGTTTTACCACACTTCCCACACTGCTTTGGTTTGGTTAAAGTTGGCTGAGGCTGAGAATGGCTTGTGTATTGGGTTGACTTTTTCCTGTAGGTCTGTCTCTTGCTATTACAAGATACTGCGTCTACTTGTCCTGGTGACCGCAGAACTGCCTGTTGCTTCTTTACTTCTTCGTGCTGCCTTACTTGAGCTATGGCTGTAGCCAAATCCAAATTTGGATTGAGCCGTAGCTTTTCAGACAATTTGGCATCACGTATGCCAACAACAATCCTGTCTCGGATCATTTCTTCACGTAAAATGCCATATTTGCAATGTTCAGCTAGCTTGTGCACTGCTGTGATAAAGTCCTCAGCTAATTCGACGATTTTCTGACATCGCTTATTAAACTTAGCTTGTTCGTAAATGACATTATGCACTCTGATAAAGTGTCCATCAAATGCCTTTTTTACCTCATCATAGTCATTTAGTTTTGCATCATCCAGCTGCAGCAAGGTCAGGATATCATCGGCTTTATCACCCATGGTGTAGATGAGAGAATTCACCTGGTAAGCTCCATCCTTTTCCTTCAGTCCGGAAGCAAGTCTGAACTGTTCGAATCTCTTAATCCATACTGACCAGGAGCTTGGCTCAAAGCTGAATGGTCCTGGCAGTGTGATGGTAAATATGTGATCTATGTTGCCTGCTGTTGGCTTGCCGCGAGCTTGTTGTTAACCTTCGCTGACTCACTTTTTTCTCCAGCTTCACACGTCACTCTTTTTTCCTTCTCCACATCGCCAAAACAGTTCAAAAGTGTTGTCTGCGCCGCTAGACTCTCTCTGTCGTGGGCTGTACGCTTCTGACACCATGTATTGTTCCTCTATACTACTCTTTTGTATTCAAAAACACAACAGCCAGGATGCGAGACAACTTGATAACCATTTATTCTTCTTCCATTCCCCTATTCCACACACCCACCTTCAATGCACCACCACCTGGCCGTAACCAGCCATTACAGTTACCAAAGCTGACAGAGAGCACCCCACAAACCTTACTCTGGTCCAGTCAAATAGCCTTACCAATGTGGTCCTTATTAAGGGTCTCTACACCTGCCATTACATCTATATCCATCACACTGAGTCCATTATCCAACTGTTTACTTAGAAATATTCTCTCTCTTTCTAGTCCTTGCCAGTACTCTAGCAGCAGCATTTTGGATCAGGGAGAAAGCAGAATATTTTAGTACAGGGGTCTTCAACTCCAGGCCTCGAGAGCTGGTGTCCTGCAGGTTTTAGATGTGTCTCTGCTTCAACACACCTGAATCACATACAGAAGTCATTAGCAGGACTCTGGAGAACTTGACTGCATACTGAGGAGGTAATTCAGCCATTTGATTCAGGTGTGTTGGATCAGGGACACATCTAAAACCTGCAGGACACCGGACCTCGAGGCCTGGAGTTGAAGACCCCTGTTTTAGTAGTTATAACCAGTACAGGAAGATATGAGGGAAATTGCAGTTTGTGTTAGTGGTTCACTGACTTGTGTCCATTTGTTTCTAAATGGTTATATGTTAAATTGCAATATTTGAGAGAGCATGCAGATAAGAGCAATAATGCAAACACAGAAACGTACAGAATAAGCAAAATTGTGCTACATGCCATTTTAAATCAACACAAACCTGCAACCCCTGCACTTGTACTAAAGCATCAACACCTGATAAAACAAGTGTTACATTTGCCCAATGCCGCATAAGCTCATGGCATCAGTCGCTACTTGTATGTGCTTTCTCTCTCATGCTCAATTGGTTGCATGAGACACTGATACACAGCGATCCGCCCTAATGGACTGTACTCTGCCGGGAGTCCTAATTCACAGAGAAAATGATCACCTGGCGGCGCCCAGCCCTGAGCGAAGGGGAATGAATGAACAGATGTACGAGGGGAGTATGGTAGCGTGTTAACACATACACGTGCATGCTGCTATCGCCAGCCACAGCTGCAGCTCTGATCTTCCCCAGCTTTCAACATGCTCAGCTCCCCCGGCCCTACTTTACCCCCACCCCCCCACCCCACCCACCTCTCGCTCGCCGTCTTTTCTGCCTCTCCCTACCTCCCACTCATTGCTCCCCCAATTTCTCCGTCTGAGTGCTTTGCACCGCTCAGCTCTCTCCGCTCTTTTCCCTTCCTCGGAGTAATGCACCACTTGGCATTCTGGTTCTCCCTCCATACTGTTTTCATTCTCTAATTCCCTCTCCTTCTTTCTTCTCCTACTCTGTTTTTCTGTTTCCTCTGTCCATCTCTTTGTCTCTGCCTCCCCTCCTCTGTCTCTCCTGCTCTCTCTCTCTCTCTCTCCCTCTCTGTCCTCGAGTGGCCAGGAGAATGATTATGCGAAGCAAGACTCAGATCCATCAATGTGTCAACGGCTTGTTCCCCAAGTCCCCTCTGATGGCCCACACCCCCCCTCTGGCCCTTCTCCGGCCCACCAACTGCCTTTGCATTAGCAAGGCAGAAAACAGTGGTGAGACAAGGCACACTTTCACTGACAATGAGGATAATTGAAACTTGTCTTGATTTAACTTTGTTCTTATTGGTAGATTGGGCTGATTGAGAAAAAGAAAAGGGGAGAGGAAGTGTATGTGACACTGTCACATGACCTTGCCATTGAGACAGTTATATATGAGTGTGAAACAAAGGACAAGTCAATGCTATTCTCAGCCTAAGGAAGAAGTCCATGAAGAGACAAAAAGGGAGTCTGGCCCAAAGCCATGGATCCCCTACTTTTTCCCCATGTATTCTGTGAAAATTTACTCTCACCTTATTCCACCCTCAACTGGTCAAACCATGTTTCTTGTGTGTGTGTAGAGGGAGGGACACTCTTTATCTCTACTTTGAGTGATGGCACAGTCAAAGCTCAGCAGTGCAGAAACATCATGAACACTCATTGTCTCCTCAACAGACCCCCACCACCCCCACCACCACACACACACACACACACACACACACACACACACGGACACTATCATCTGATGGTTGATTTTTATTGAAAAATAAAATGGGGATGATTTTGTCAGCGTTACATGAGACAGGTTTATATTTAGATGTGTTCATCGATTTGCAGCTGACACACTACACTTGGGCTGTCTGTGGCCCATAACTCAACCTGTGCCATGGAGATTGGCCAAATCCCGGTGCCACTAAATCATACAGCAGAGGAGCAGGAAAAAAAAAAGAGGACAGAAACAGACTTATGAATGATTTCTGAATGGTTTATTTCAGCTGTTTTCAGTTGCATGATGCACTTTTTACATACTCAAAAGGGATATCAACTGGGTGAAACTGAAGTGTTATCTGCAAGTGAGTATACAATACTTTCTTCTTAAGAAATGTGCAATATGTATAAAAATAAATTGCCATAACTTTTAAATTTGTATCAGTAAAAGATTGTATCACAAGTAACATATACTGTATCTCAAATATCAATTAATATTACTTATACCTTAATGTGTAAGCCATGTTTAAGTGTAGCTGGTTGAAAGAAAAAAAAAAACTTTTCTCAGTTGCCTGGTGTATCTGCCAAAATACTGCACAAGAACTGAACTGAAAATTTAAGAAGCCATTCATAATTCCAAGATGATGCAGGCAAGGTTTTAAAGATATTTTTGCCACCTCCACCAATACACAACGTGGTATCAGCCAAAACCACAGAATTACTTCCACCATTATATTAAAATAGTTTTCACTTTTCATTTAACAAGCCATATACATATTTTTGTTTTTCAAATGTCAGAAAGAAAAAAAAAAAAATGCATACATTTTCTAACAAAAGAGGTAAGACAGACTCACTGCAATTGGCCAATAAGACCCAATGCTGGCTTGCTGGTGATTGCATACTTTACCAGCTCCTGAAGGTCCATTCTGAGCCAAAGAATGAAATTTTACTGAATACATGTATTATATTAGTAATCCCCTAGATGGAAGACCTATTTGACTAGTAGATGTTGATTCTAGTGAACATCTTTTATATTATTTTAATTATTTATAAATTTGTGGTGGCCATGAAGAAATGGTGTAAGTTACATGGCTGAAAAAAAAAAAGATCATTATTGAAAATGGAAATAAGCTTTAAAAACAAGCCAGATGCTTGTTAATGTTATCTGCAGAAGTGAAATGATTCTCAGTGTGCCATAACAAGTGGCAAGGAGACTGTCCATACAGCCAGCTGTCAGCCAGTTCCCAATCGCTGGGAGTACCCCCTCCTTCTTCTGGGGCATATCTACATTATTTTCTATTTTGTCAAAAGTATTCACTCATTTGCCTTCACATGCATGTGAACTTGAGTAACATTCTATTCTTAATCCATGAGGTTTAATATGATGTCGGTCCACCCTTTGCAGCTATAACAACTCTTCTGGGAAAGCTTTCCACAAGGTTTAGGAGTGAAATTTTTGACCATTCTTCTAGAAGTGCATTTGTGAGGTCAGACACTGATGTTGGATGAGAAGGTCTAGGTTGCATTCGCTGCTTTAATTCATCCTGAAGGTGTTCTGTCAGGTTGCGGTCAGGACTCTGTGCAGGCCAGTTAAGTTCTTCCACACTAAACTCACTCATCCATGTCTTTATGGACCCTTCTTTGTGCACTGGTGTGCAGTCATGTTGGAACATAAGGGGGCAGCCCAAACTGTTCCTACAAAGTTGGGAGCATGAAATTGTCCAAAATGTTGTGGTATGCTGAAGCATTCATTAAGAGTTCCTTTCACTGGATCTAAGGGGCTGAGCCCAACTGTTGTCCTGGTAACTGCCAAACCCAATCCAGCTGTGTTGTGCTTTACACCATGGCATCCTATGCTTTGCATTGCGCTTGGTGATGTAAGGCTTGGATGCAGCTACTCAGGCATGGAAACCCTAATCTGAAGGTCACGTGAAGTCTGGAGGTCTGTAGCGATTGCGCTCCTGAAAGTTGGCGATTTCTGTTTATTGTGCACCTCAGCATCTGCTGACCCCGCTGTCTGTCTGGCCTACCACTTCATGGCTGCATTGTTGTCATTCCCAGTCACTTCCACTTTATTATAATATCAATATCAATTTCACAACTGGACTTGTTGCACAGGTGGCATCCTATTACAGTACCATGCTGGAATTCACTGAGCTAATGAGAGTGACCAGTTCTTTCACAAATGCTGTAGAAGCAGTCTGCATTCCTAGCTGCTTGATTTTATACACCCGTGGCCAAGGAAAAAAAAATTCTTGAACACAAATTTCTTCATAGATCCAAAAGCAGTATGGACATTATGTCTGACACTGGTCGAATCCAATTTTTCATTTATTGTTTGCTTGGTTGTTATTTGTTCAGACTTTTCTTTGATTCATGGGTATGCCCTGCATTTTTTCTATTATGTTTTGATTTTTCCTGTGAATTTCTTTAAACTTTTTTATTGTGCAAAATTCTTGAGCTACCCATAATTTCTTTATATTTTGCACGGAAGATGCCAGACCCTGACCTACAGTAATTTTTTGAAGTGCTCTCCAGGCTTTATGAAGGTCTTTCAAAGTTGTTTTTGGGATACTGACTGCATTTTAAATAATTTTCAGTCCAGTCCTTCTAACGGAAGAGGAAAGTTTTTTTATTTGTTTTTTAAGCCACTTAACTGTGTACTATGAATCATTAAAAAGGTACCTAACAACAGGTTTTAACGAGTGATGAATACAAATTAAAAATTTTCGTTTTTTTGTTCAAATTGTCACCAATATGTATGGAGGGGGTCAGGAGAGAGCTACAACAATGAGTGTCTACAGCTATTTGTAAAATACATTGGAAACTCTGCCATTGTTTCAGGGCTCCATTTCAGGCAGTGGTGTTTGAGATTTTGGCAAAATTCATGGAATTATGAACTTAGAAAGAGTCTGATTGGAAACAGCTTTGTTTTTCAGTATGACAATGATCCCAAACACATGACTAATGGAGTAAAAGCATACCTGGATGGAAAAACACACAATGCACCACTATCAGTCATGGACTGGCCTCCCCAGAGCCTGGACCTCTACATTATTGAAGCAGTGTGGGATCATCTTGATAGAGAACTGAACAAAAGGCAGTCAATATTCAAAGAAGAACAGTGAATGTCCTTTAAGGAGCCCAGAGAACTATTCCTGTAGACTACTTCAAGAAATGTCAAGAAAGCTGCTTGAGAGAGTCCAGCTTGTGTTGAGGAATAAAGGTGATCATACTAAATATTGACTTTCAAGCTCTGTTTTCACCTTATTGACTATATTTACATGTATGTCTGCACATGTTTCAATAAATGGCTTCACCTATTTTCATTCTAATGTCAGAATTTTCATGAATGCACTCTGCACTGTAAAACATGAACCTTAAAACTGTTTTCTCTGACTGAGTGGACCTAAATGAATTCAATGGGCATATTCTAATTTATCATCATTCCATCAAGTGGAAATGACTTAAGCATATTTTTAAATTGCACTTTATTATAAATTCAACATGAAATCAGTTTTTTCAGATGTCTAAACACCAGTTTTATTAATATACTCTCGGTTGTATACTTGGAAAAACAGGATTTTAACAGTAATCTAAAAATCAGGCAAATTTTCTGTGATTAATTATATTAAAGGACAAAACACAACAATGACATTAACTGAGAAAGTTTAACAGACAGGTAGAGATGGGTACGGTGGCCCAGAGGTGTCAGGTCAAATACAAAAGCCGCAACACAAATACAAAAGCCACAACGGAAATAGAAAACCACAACGGAAGTGACGCAACCTGCAACATAAGTAACAGTGCCTGTTGAATGAAACAACACGAAGACAAGCTTTGCTTGCTGACAGAGACGATAGTCGAGAGACGCAGCAGCTAGAGCAC
Organism: Archocentrus centrarchus; assembly: GCF_007364275.1. NCBI lineage: Eukaryota > Metazoa > Chordata > Actinopteri > Cichliformes > Cichlidae > Archocentrus > Archocentrus centrarchus. Next base: position 33,367,758 of record NC_044352.1, on the reverse strand, counting down.
GTGTCAGGCTCAGGGTCCGCGAGCCACATCTGGGCCGCGATATAATTTTATACGTCCACTATTATTAATGGCTAGCGGGTAACTTGCCGCCCCCCCCGCAAAAAAAAAAAGGCCAAATGAAAAGTGGAGAATGGATCTTTCGAAACAGGAGCAATGCAAAGGACCTGATTGCTAACATCGGAGGTAAACCGTGTGTTTCTTTTCCTCGCCTGCTATGTTCGATATGGGAGAAGAAGCAGAGGGAGACCTGCACAGGTGAGCTGACAGTGCATCACTGCGTCACACAGCAGACAGAACGTGTCATAAGCACTGCAACACAGACAGTGAACTTTATAAGTGGCAAAGATTTAAATCACCGGCAGTTTCGGATGAAAGTTTATGAATTTGGTGACGTTCTTTATCACACATGAGCTACTTGAGGAAATCTGTCAAGTTCATGAAAAGTACAGGTTGAAGGCCCAGCAGGGCTTCGGGATGAAAGGTGGCTGTGGGAGTCGGCTTCTCTCTGCGACACAATGAAGCAATTTCAGATAACTTGCGTTGCTTAGCGACAGTAAGGTGCAAAAACGGAGACTTGATCGCTCAGAAACTCCCGAATTGGAAGCTATAACTTCAACTATATTCTATTAAATCATCTCCAGAGACTCCTTGAGTTGTTCATTACAATTACCGTCTTTATTGAAAGTTCTAAAAAAAAACAAAAAAAACTTACGTTGTGTCACTTCCGTTGTGGTTTTCTATATCCGTTGCAGCTTTTGTATTTGTGTTGCGGCTTTTGTATTTGTGTTGCGGGTTTTGTATTTGTGTTGCAGCTTTTGTATTTGACCTGACACCTCTGGGCCACCGTAGATGGGAGTTGCTTCTTGTCTGCAAGAGAAAGGCTCTTATTTCACACCGCATCATTAAGAGGTGGCAAAAGTTTTGCTGTAATGCAAATGATGCACAACAACTGAACATCAAGCACTAAAATGAGAAAAGCAAAAGTCCCTCATTTTAACGTCAGCCTACAGTTCAAAAAAATACAAACATGAGGACTGTTTTTATAACAGTGTTCTGTGAATACTTTCTGTCAGTGATTTCCCCAAATAGAGGACCATGTACTGTGTTAAAATTACCCTGGCGTTTAATACATCATTACTTAAAGAACAAGACTTTATTAATTATTTCAAAAAGGAGTGGGCTATATATCTAGAAAATAATGATCTGCCAGGAATATCACCATGTGTTCTTTGGGAAGCGGGAAAAGCAGTAATGCGGGGCAAAATAATATCTTACTGGTCGCATAAGAAAAATGAGGAAAAAACACTTGTGTTAGAATTAGAACAGAAAATTAAATCTCTAGAAACTGCCTATGCTGCTTCACCACAAAAACATATAATTAACAACCTGAGGAAACTGAAAATGGAATTAAATGAAATAACTGATAAAAGGACACAATTTATGTTGCAGAGGCTGCGTTTAGAAAACTTCGAGCATGGAAATAAATCTGGAAAATTCTTGGCCAACCAATTAAAACTAAATAAAGAAAAAACAGCTATTTATTCCATTAAAGATTCAACTGGTAACATTACTCATGACCCACAACAAATAAATAACTCTTTTAAAGACTTTTATGAAGCTTTATACTCACCACAGATTAACCCATCTGATACTGAAATTGAAGAATTTCTTAAGAATTTAAATCTGCCAAAACTAAATGACGATCAAGCTGCAGCTCTGGATTTACCTGTTTCATTATCTGAACTTAGTGAAGCAATACAGCATCTCCCAAATAATAAAGCCCCAGGCCCAGATGGTTTTCCAGCCGAGTTTTATAAAGAATTTTGGTCTGAGCTAGCTCCCATTTTTTTCAGAATGGTAACTCAGATTCAGAATGATCACATCTTATCTCCAACCTTAAACTCTGCTAACATTAGCCTGCTTCTTAAACCAGGCAAAGACCCCACACTCCCATCCAGCTACCGCCCAATCTCTCTCATTAATGTAGATCTTAAAATAATTTGCAAAGCCCTTGCCAAAAGATTAGAAAGTATTACTCCATTTATTGTACATCCAGATCAAACAGGCTTTATCAAGGGTCGGCACTCAGCCAATAATACACGTCGACTGATAAATATAATAGACTATTGTTCTATTAACAAATTAGAGACGACAATCGTGTCTTTAGATGCAGAGAAGGCATTTGATCGGGTAAATTGGAAATTCTTACTAGCAGTTCTGCAAAAATTTGGATTCGGTTCATCCTTTATAAACTGGATCAGAACACTACACAGCTCTCCGAATGCGCGTGTTAGGACAAATGATCTCATTTCCCAAAGCTTCAGTCTGCAGAGGGGCACCAGGCAGGGCTGCCCACTCTCTCCCTCTCTTTTTGTAATTTTCATTGAGCCACTAGCAGCAGCAATCCGTCAAAACGCAAATATTAAAGGGATACAAACTGAAAATATGGACCATAAAATTAGCCTTTATGCTGATGAAGTATTACTTTTCCTTGGGAATTCACAAGCTTCTCTCTTGAAGACTATCACACTAATAGATAATTTCTTATCTATATCTGATTACTCTATCAATTGGAGTAAATCAACAGTTTTGCCTCTGAATTGTAATTTCCAGAGAACCTCTAGGACCCCACTAAAGTCAGGAAATATTAGATATTTAGGCATAAATTTTTCCGCCAGGCTCTCAGACTTGGTACGATTAAATCATATCCCCTTATTAAAAACAATAGAGAATGATCTCACACGTTGGAACAGTTTACCTATATCACTCATGGGGAGAGTTGCTGCCATTAAAATGATGGTTTTACCAAAAATTAATTATCTATTTTCACTGATCCCTAATAAACCTTCTCTTCCTTGGTTTAAGTCACTAGATTCAAACATCTCAAAATTTTTATGGAAAAAAAAAAAAACATCAAGAATAAGCTTAAAAACTTTACAAAAGCCAAAACAAAGTGGAGGTCTGGAATTACCAAACTTTTATTACTATTTCTTAAGCAGTAGATTGCAGTATATTTCAATGTGGATCAAATCCAGTTCATTAGACAACCCATGGCTGGATCTAGAACAGGCGTTTTGTGGAAAAATCAAAATCTCGGATCTACCTTTCATTAGCCCTAGTATTAAACATCATAACTGCTATAAAAGCCTCAGTATAAATACCTCTCTGACAGCTTGGTGGGAATTTTTAAAAATAACTAAATCTTCACTTATCCCCTGTAAACTAACACCCATTTGGAACAATCCAGATATTTGTCAGACAAAGAAAATGCTGAATTTTCCGTTATGGCGTGATAAGGGTGTAAATAATTTAGAACATATTATCCAAGATGGAAACCTTATTACAAGAACTTATGTCAAAATATAGAATTGGCAACGGTAGATTTCTGGAATATCAACACTTTAAGTCAATCTTACAGGGAAGATTTAACCATAATCAGTTGAATCTAGAAATGCCTACACGGGTAACAGAATTTCTTAACCTCTGTACCCCAAAATTGTTGTCAAAATTATATAAATTATTACTAAAAACTGATGATTCACTTTCCCTCCCAATTGCAAAATGGGAGCGTGATCTTTCTGTTAACCTGGATCAAAATTTATGGACAGAAATATGTTTAAATATCTTCAAAATGACTAAAAGACCCCAAGTACAACTTTTACAATATAAAATTCTCCATAGAACACACTATACTGGACAAAGGATGTTCCAAATGGGCCTTACACACTCAAACATATGCACCTACTGTACAAGCAATTCAGAGGAGAATTATCTACACGCTCTGTGGTCCTGTGTACCTGTTCAGAGATTTTGGCAGAGGATATGTGAAGACCTATCCACATGGTTTAGCTGTCGTGTGCCAACTTCCCCCAGACTATGCATCTTAGGTGACATCAGTGAATTATTAATGGAGTCAAATATATCGCACACAGTTCTTACCGCCTTGTGCATCGCTAAGAAAACTATCCTCATGAATTGGAAGTCAAAAAATAAACTATGTATTACTCAATACAGAAATTTATTAGTAGATCATGTTAGTTTAGAGAGAATGTCTGCTTCATCTAAAGACCAATTGGAGGAATTTGACTCTCTTTGGTTCCCACTGATCAGCTCCATTACTTAGTGGGGGTGGTTGGCTGTTGGTTCTGCTCCTGATGTGCTTAGTAGGTGGTCGGGTGAGGACTCTGGGGGCCCGTGTAGCTGGTGGCCTCCTGAGACTGGAGTCCTGGGGTGACCTTCTGGTGATGTCTGTGTACCTGTTCTAGTTGATGGTGGTGGGGCCTTGGATGGTGCTGCCTTACGGTCCTGGGGTGTGGGCCGGGGTGCTTGGAGTGGTGGTGCCGGCCCTCGGTCGGTTGGCTGGTCTTCCCTGTGTGGCTTGGGGGCTGGGCCCTGGGGCCCGGGCCCCGGGGCTGTGCCGGCTCCCGGTGGGTCCCCCCTGGCGCTGGGGGGTCTCTGCTGTCCCGGGCGCGCCACCAGGTGGGGTGGGTTGACCTGACCTACGTCGGGATGTCTGGTCTGCGCTTTTGGGGCCCTGGGGTGCCTGCGCTGTGGGGGGTGGGGTGGGGGGTGGGGGCCGCGGTGGAGTGGTTTGGTGGGGATGGGGCACTGTATTTCCAACTCAGGCCAGCATGTCCTGTCGCTTGTTTGTGTCTATTGTTGAGTGAATGAACGTCTATTTTGAGTGGGCTACCCTCTGCGGTGGGGGCGTTGGCGCCAGTCTCAGGTGCTGCAGTGCTCTGGGATGCTGTCACCACGGCCCCGGGCTCACCCCTCCCTGCCCTGTGCTGGGGTGTGGGAGGTCGGGGTCCCTATTGAGCCAGTGGACAGCTGGCTCTCTTCTTCCTGGTTGGGTGGGGGTTTTTTTTTTTTTTTTTTTCCTTCCCCCCCCTTCCTGGTCATATCTCCCCCCCCTCCACACACAGTTTCTCACATACACACACACGTAGGGTGGAGAGGCTACGTGCAGAGCCACGCGGCCACTTGCCTCTCTTTTTTTAATTGCACTATAGTCATTATAATTCACAACACATACACACATACTACACGATATACATAGGACCTTTGGGGCAGGCATGTTACATAGAGGTTGATGAGATGGGGCCGCTGGCCCCATTCAGATCCTCTTTACTGTCTGTCCCCAAATTTTATTTGCACTTTAGACATGGAGGGTTTTGGGGGGGCAGTGTGGGCGAGCACTGACGTCCAACAGTTAGTGCTTGTGGCACAACTGCCCCCTCAATTTTAACTACACCCTATACACCTCATTCATTCACAACATAAACACATACACTTACAAGTTGGGCGGGGAGAGGGGGGGTGGGTCATCTCACACCCCGATTTCTTACACCTTGCCCGGGGTGGGGGTCGGGTGGTTCCTTGGGGCCGGGCTGGCGGCATCTTGGGGTCACTGTTGGCCCTGGGGTGGTTTCCACTCACCCCATCCTCAGAGGGTGGGTAGCTATGGATGAATGTGTGTCTTTGTATTTGTCACAGTCTTCGTGAGTATGGGTGGGCGAGTGGATGTGTACGTATGGTGTATCTATGTTTATATGTGTGTGGGTGAGTGTGTTTGTGCATAAGTGCATAAATGTGCTTGCGGGTGTTTGTATGCTTGGCTGGACCTGGGTCTGGGCCTGTGCCTTACCTCCTGGCCGCTCCTTGCTGGTTGCCCCCCCCCGCCCCCCTGGGGTGTGGGTACCTCCGGGTTCCTGGGTGGGGCTGGATGTTCTGATATGGGTGGTGACCCGCTTCCCTGGGGGCTGCATTGGTTTCTTCGGCGTAGGGGGGGGCTCTGTGGGGGCTTGGGCGGCCCTCGGGTGCCGGGGGCCCTGGGGCCCTGCTGCCAGCCATGCAGGGGGGCTGGCCGCTGGGGGGGGCTGGCTTCTCGTTGCCTCAGGTTCTCTGGTGCCCTTGCTCCTTGACTGTGGGGACTCCGTCTGAGACCTCCCTCCCCCGTCTGCTGGGAGGGGTGTACGGTTGTCTTTAGAATGAGTGGCCACGGGTCTTCGTAGGTCTTGATGGGCTGCTGGTGGCCTGGGCTACCTGGGGTTCTCTTTGCCTGCCTCTAGCTTCTGGTGGGCGGGGCTGAGGCTTTCTGCCTTCATTGGTAAGCACATTTCATGACACAAATACATACACCCACATAATAACAACTGGTTGGTTTGTGTAACTATGCTTATTCTTTTATTTTGTTTTCGCCACACAATCTTTAATTTTGCAAATATTGTCAATATCTTATGTTTAACAAGTGATGAACTATTTGGTTTACCTACTTGCACTCTTTCCTGTTTATTTTTTCTATTTTTCTCCCCTTTTTTCTCTTTTTCCCTCTTTTCCTTTCTCTTTTCTTTCTTTTCTCTTTTCTATTTCTTAAGCCTGTCATTTCTGGCACAATTTGTTAAACAGCATGTTAAAAATAATTCAAATAAAATAAAGGGTCACACAGTAACAAGAGGAGCCTATAGAGAACCTATAGAGCTCATCTTGAAATAGCAAATATGTTTGGCACAACAATGCATTCAGATCACAGTTCTGTTTGCAAGATCTGCCAGACATGACAGGCTAAAAAAAAAAAAAAAAAAAATTTACCCTGGCATAGAGAGTGGTATTTAGGCTGGGGTTTAGATGACACAGTTCTTCTGTAGGGGTGTGAGACCTGTTTTAATGTCATCTAACGTGCAACAAATGAATCTGGTGTAGTGCTAATGATAGTCTGGGTTCTCTTATGTGTTTTTTTTTTTTTTTGCAACAGGTTGGTTTTTTTACCCTTAAAATTACTGTAGTGATTTACCAGTGATGTGCAGTACTATTTCTTCTTCTTCTTCTTTATTCATTTATTTTTTTATCCAAAGGTGTGGACACTTGGAATTTAAAAAGAGATTTAAAAATTTTAAATGAATAATAATAATAGAAAGTGGTTTGCAGTGGGCAATTTGCTGCATTTAAAAATTACGCAATCCATACAGTAAAACTAGTGTTAAGACCTTTTACAAATCACATTATTAATGTATTTATTTATCATCACAAGAAAGCCGGGAATGGCTTGAGCTGATTCCTGCATTTTAAGACTGAGTTTCCCATCAGTTTTTTGGGGTTTATTCTCTGCATTCAGGTTGAGGGGTCAGATGATTTCATATATTTCTTTAGAATAGAATACACAGGCACATGCAGTATTGTTGCACAATCTGGAGGTTGTTTGGACTGTTGGGTTTTCTCTATAATTATTGTATGGTCTTTACCATATAATATGCCTTGAGGCAACTATTGGTTGTGATTTTGTGCTATATAAATAAAATTGAATTTAATTCAATTGAATCCATATGATCTCTGTCTGACTTGTCCTTTTGTATCACATCTAAAATACACCCTTCTCTGACAGGACCCAGCAATTTATTTACATTTAAATTTTGACTTTCACTTTGGCACAAAGTCATTAGCAGTGTGGCTAAATAATTGTTTTATGTCTTCATGTTCAGAAATATTAATCAGCAATAACTATAGAGTGCAAGCATCACTTTCTATTTTCTGTTTTGGTCGTTTGGTGTGCACAACCTCTACTTCATTTGCTACAAGCAAATATCTTGTATTTTACAGAAAGGTTCAGCATTTTGATTCTGCTACAATTCCATAACCCCTGAACAAATTTAAAACGCATGAATATAGAGTGCAGTAAGCGGTAAATGAATGAGCTTATCACTGCACCCCTGGTGAATACACAAGACCTTACCACCAGCGGTACAACTCATGGTCACATTAAGTGGTAGCTGTGGCTCATAAAGGAGATCAGGTCATCTACTAATCAGAAGGCTGGTGGTTCGGTTCCTGGCTGCTTCAGTCTGCATGCCAAAGTATCCTTGGGCAAGATACTGAACCCCAAGTTTCCGATGCAACCATAGGAGTATGAATGTGTATGAATCTTAGAAAGTAGAAAGCATTGCTTGTATGAATGTGTGTGTGAATGGGTAAATGCAATCATGTTGTATATGTGCTTTGAGTGCTCAGCTAGAGTAGAAAAGCACTATATAAGAGCTAGTCCATTTACCATTGTCCACATCACAGGTGGGGTATCTGGGCCAATGTATTCACTGGCTGCACTGGCTGTGGGTCTGACATTGCTGTGTTGGGGATATAAGTGTGCCAGTGTAGCAAAACTATGCTGTTGGTCACCCCAACACACTTTCACAGATGCATGGTATTGGATCACACTTTTTTGAATTGTATACAAATCCACTTCTTATCTGTCTGCAGCAAATGTAGCTCAGCCAACTTGTGGCTCCAGAATGTTAACTAACCGGTAGTCTTGGTTTACACATGTCCAGTTGTAGCTTTCCAAAAAATCCACTTGACATTAGGGATGGCATGATACCAATTTTTTAGGTCCGATACCGATATTTTACATTTGGATATCTGCCGATACCAATACAAATCCGATCTGTTTTTTAAAAAAAACAAACAATTGATTTCAAATGCCTGGATACATTTTACATAAGTCAACAGTCTCTCACACAACCAAAATCAAAATCTTTTAGTTGTCCCATGTACAAGACTAAGAATCTGGGAGGGGCAGAGCTTTTCAGGCAGTTGTACCAAAGCTCTGGAACTGTTTACCACTCCAGCTCCGTTTAGCTGACTCTGTCACGTCTTAAAAAACAGTTGAAAACTTTTCTCTTTAACCAGGCTTTCTGTTGACTTTATTTTTATTCTTTTTCTTTTAATATGGTAATGTCAATATGTTTTTAACGTGGTGTTTTATCTGGGGTTTTTTGATATTGTGTTTTAATTATTGTACAGCGCTTTGTGACTTTTTGTCTGTGAAAAGCACTAAATAAATAAACTTTACTTGCATACAACAATCGCTCTATCACCTGAATCCTGTTGCTCCTATGTGAGAAGGTGATGCATTGGCTTATGGTATGTTGCAAATTTCAGAAGGGCTGCAACTATCACTTATTTTAGTAATCGAGTATTCTATCAATTATTCCATCGATTACCCGAGTAACTGGATAAGAAATACTTTTCACATTAACAGTTCATGTGCATATTTTAACTTCCGTACTGCAGTTTTTCCCTGTGTGAAACAAACAGGGTGGATGGAGCAGCTACAAAGTTCTCTTTTCTTCACTTACTGATCAGGTGGTTGATAAAGGACCTCCAGCTGTTTCCCAGTAAAGGTTTAATGGTGGTTATAGGGAGAAAAATTTCTTCTGCTCCATCTGAGCTCACCGGCTCCGCCTCTTTGCGCTTGTGCAGACAGACTGCACGTAAAACAGCTGATTGCTGCTGTTGCATCATCAGTGTTTATGTTGAAAAACTGGGGGCTGCAAGAGCGTCATCTTCTAATGCTTTATATACACAAGCATTCTCCTAAATACGTTTCTACTACAGGTCTATATTTAGTCACTAATCGGGGATTAAAGTATAAAAAATATTTTGATACCGTACCTCTGTGCCTTTGTCGCGGACCACCCTGGCCTCCCACTAACAAACGCTGCAGGAAGCGAGGGAAACGCGGTGGTGTGACAGCATGATTAAAAAACTGCTTGGCGTCCTTCTCAGCAGCTGATCCTTGCGATCTGATGAGGGTGTTCTTTCTGGACCTGGTGGGGATTGTTTCCCAGCAGTCATTGGAACCCGCCTACCAGTGGATTGTGCCCGTCGCCCCACTCTCTAGCATCGCTGCCTCTCGGCGCCTCTCGCCCCGTCTTCGTAGAAGCAGAGTGGAACACCGAAACTATGCCGAAGTATGACAGCGTTTTAATCCTTGGGGATTTGAATATTCATGTTTGCTGCCCGAAAATACCACTGACGAACGATTTTTTAAATCTTCTGGACTCATTTAATCGCACTCAATCAGTTAAAGGCTCGACTCACGAACACGGACATACTCTGGACCTTGTGTTGTCTAGTGGCCTGTCTCTTTATAACATAGAAATCTGTGAACCACATCTTTCTGATCACATGCCTATAATATTTGCGTGTTCACTTTCAAGTCAACCTGTGAAACTTGACATACCCTTACATCAATCTTGCATGGTCACCCCAGCTACTGCTGGTGACTACGGTTTTCCTCTTCTTATCAAATTAGTAACCATGCCATGCTTTTTAATGGGTCTTCCCACTTAAACACTGACGACCTACTTTCCTTGTTCAATTCAGTTTGTTTGGAAATCCTTGACTCCATTGCTCCTCTCATAACTAGGATTCAAAAAGTTAAAACCAAGCCTTGGTTAAATAGTGCTACCAGAGAAATCAGACAACTATGTAGACAAGCTGAACAAAAATGGAAAAAAGATAAGCTCTAGGTGTCTTTTACTGCACTCAAAGAATCCCTGAAAAACTATCAAACAGCTGTAAAACCAGCAAAAACAAAATACTTCTCTGAGATGGTGTCTAATAACTACCACAGACCACATATTTTATTTAAAGTTATTAAGTCTGCTCTGAATCCTCCTGATGCTCCCTCTTTTGTAGCGTCTACAGAGATGTGTGAAAATTTCCTGAGATTCTTTGTTGACAAGGTTGCTAATATCATCCCTCCTGTCATTGACTCATTTGTTCACCCATCTACTTCTGCGGTTTTTGACCACTTCGAGCCCTAGATATTATTCCATCTCTACTACTAAAAAATGTCTTTCATACTGTGGAAACAAGTATTTTGTCAATTATAAACAGTAGTCTAATTTCTGGTCACGTCCCTGCTAACTTTAAACATCCTGTCCTTAAAAAAACATATCTCAACCCTACAATCTTATCCAATTTCAGACCAATCTCCAAACTACCTTTCCTCTCTAAGGTCCTGGAAAAAGTTGTTTTTCTTCAGCTACAGACTGAAGTATACCAATCTGGATTTAAAATTCACCACAGCACTGAAACCACTCTTTTAAAAGTACTGAATGACCTCCTAACTATTACTGACTCGGGGGATTCTGTAATGTTAGTACTCTTGGACCTCACTGCTGCCTTTGATACAGTAGATCATAGTATCCTCTTATCTAAATTAGAGCATTATGTGGGAATCAAAGGAACAGCACTGGAATGGTTCAAATCTTACTTAACCAACAGAACTTTTGCAGTTAGACTGGGGACTATATCTTCCTCAAAATGCCTGGTTACCTGTGGGGTCTCCCAGGGGTCCATTCTTGGCCCACTTCTTTTTTCAATCTATATGCTCCCCTTGGGCTCAATTTTTAAGAAACATGACATACAGGTTTCTGTGTACGGGCCCTGGATGTTGGTGGTGGGGGATGGGACGGGTGCTCTTATGGTCTTGGGGCATGGGGCTGGGATGCCCGTGGTGGTGGGTGCTGGCTCCGTGCCAGGTGGCCGGCTTTCTCCGCGGGGGTCGGGGTGTGGGGTCTGGGGCCCTGGTGCCCGGGGTCGCCCGTTTCCCGGTTGGGCTCCTCCATGCGTTAGGGGGGGGGGGGTCTGTGCCCCCTTGGGCGCACCACCGAGTGGGGTGGGGGGGTGGGTTGGCCCGCGTCAAGATGTCTGGCCGTCATTCCGGGATTCTGGGGTGCCCGCGCATCCTTAGTTTCCCACAGGGGGCCGGTTGGTCCCGGACTCAGGACCAATGTGTGTGTGTGTGTTGGTGTGTGTGTGAGACACATTCGTGTGTGTGTGTGTGTGTGACAGAGAGAGATATTTGTGTGTGTCTGTGTATGTGTGAGAGATATTTGTATGTGTGTGGTGGGTGTGTGTGTGGTGGGTGTGTGTGTGTGTGTGTGTGTATATGTGTGTGATATCTGTTGTCTTATGTATGTGTGTGTGGGGGGGGTGTTTTTGTGTTGTGCTTGTCTGTGGTGTGGACTGTGGGTGCTGGCCTTGGGCACGGTGGTGCCCTGGGGGTGTGGCCACTTCAGGCCCTGGACCTGCCTTCCCTGCACTGTGGTTGGGTGTAGGGAACTGGGGGGTTTAGTGAGCCAGTAGTTTGCTGGCTCTCTTCTTCCGGGGGTAGTTCTCTACCTCCCGGTCTTACATATCCTGGCCCTTCCCCTCCTCCCACTCAGTCAAACATTACATCACACACACGTAGGGTCTTGGGTGAGGGGGACTCGTGCTGCGGTGAGTAGGGCCACTTCTTTGGCTCTGCTCACTATGTTGCGTGATGTCCCACTCTGCCTTTTTAATTACATTATATAGCTCACAACACGTCATAGTACACATAGGGCCTTGGGGGGCAGGTGTGTCACACAGTGGTCAGTGTGTGGAGCTGCTGAGGTGGCCCCACTTCTGTTCACTGCTGCCTGCTCCTCAATTTTATTTACATCTTAGACATTGAGGGCCTTGGGGGGTGGTGTGGATGGGCGCTGTTGCTCAGTGCTCATTATATCTGTCCCTCCAATTTTAATAGCACTGTAGCTTTCACACACCTATAACATATTCTTCCCACTCCATACACTCACATACACCCAAAATATCACTCCAAACACGTTGAGTGGAAGGAGGGGGAGGGTGGGTCTTCCACACCCCAGTTTCATGCACCCTGCCTGGGGTAGGGACTGGCTTGTGGTTTGGGGCCAAGTTGCTTGCTTCGCCAGGGCGCCACTGGCTCTGTGCTGGTACCCGCTCGCCCACACTTGGTGTCCACGTAAGTTCTGTGTGTGTGCGCATGAATGTGTGACGTCATATGTGTGCCACTATAAACGCGGTTCTATGAGTCCATTAAAGGCCTTGCGGAATTGTTTAGAGGATATCAAGTTATGGATGGCTTCAAATTTTCTTAGCTTGAATGACCAAAAGACAGAGATTGTTGTGTTTGTTACCCCTGACCTCCATGATCTCGGCCCTCTAAAGCCTTTCAATAAACCATCCATCCATCCATCCATTTTCTTCCGCTTATCCGGGGCCGGGTCGCGGGGGCAGAAGCCTAAGCAGAGAAGCCCAGGCTTCCCTCTCCCCAGCCACCTCCTCCAGCTCATCCGGAGGGACCCCAAGGCGTTCCCAGGCCAGCCGAGATACATAATCTCTCCAGCGTGTCCTGGGTCTACCACGGGGCCTCTTCCCGGTGGGACATGCCCGGAACACCTCACCCAGGAGGCGGCCAGGAGGCATCCTAATCAGATGCCCGAGCCACCTCAACTGGCTCCTTTCGATGTGGATGAGCAGCGGCTCTACTCTGAGCCCCTCCCGGATGGCCGCACTCCTCACCTTATCTCTAAGGGAAAGGCCAGCCACCCTTCGAAGGAAACTCATTTCTGCCGCTTGTATTCGCGATCTTATTCTTTCGGTCACTACCCAAAGCTCGTGACCATAGGTGAGGGTAGGAACGTAGATCGACCGGTAAATCGAGAGCTTCGCATTTACGCTTTCAATAAACCCTTTGCGAGAAACCTAGGAGTGATTTTTGACAGCAAATTGACTTTTGAGAAACATATCAATGCTGTTGTCAAATCAAGATTCTTTCATCTCCGACTTCTCGCTAAGGTGAAACCTTTTCTCGCCTTTGGGGACTTTGAGAGAGCGATCCACGCCTTTATCTCATCCCACCTCGATTATTGTAATAGCCTCTAGTCAGGTGTCAGTCAATTGCATCTTCATCGATTACAATTGGTCCAAAACGCAGCAGCACGTGTATTGACTGGCATTCACAATCGGGACCATATATCTCCCATTTTGGCTTCTCTACACTGGCTCCCAGTGAGTTTTAGAATCAATTTTAAACTTTTATTACTTGTTTTTAAAGCTTTGAATGGCTTAGCACCCTCTTACCTCTCCGAGCTCTTATGCCTACATGTTCCTACTAGAGCTTTGAGGTCTGCTGAGCTAATGCTCCTTTCAATTCAATTCAATTCAATTCAAATCAATTCTATTTATATAGCGCCAAATCACAACAAACAGTCACCTCAAGGCGCTTTGTATTGCGGGTAAAGACCCTACAATAATACAGAGAAAACCCAACAGTCAAAAACGACCCCCATTGAGCAAGCACTTGGCGACAGTGGGAAGGAAAAACTCCCTTTTAACAGGAAGAAACCTCCAGCAGAACCAGGCTCAGGGAGGGGCAGTCATCTGCCGCGACCGGTTGGGCTGAGGGTAGAGAAAAGACATGCTGTGGAAGACAGCCAGAGATTAATAACAATTAATAATTAAATGCAGAGTGGAGTATAAACAAAGTAAATAAGGTGAATGAAAAGAAACAGTCTATTGTGGGAAACCCCCCAGCAGCCTAGGCCTATAGCAGCATAACTAAGGGATGGTTCAGGGTCACCTGATCCAGCCCTAACTATAAGCTTGATCAAAAAGGAAAGTTTTAAGCCTAATCTTAAAAATAGAGAGGGTGTCTGTCACCCGAATCCAAGCTGGAAGCTGGTTCCACAGAAGAGGGGCCTGAAAGCTGAAGGCTCTGCCTCGCATTCTACTCTTAAGTATCCTAGGAACCACAAGTAAGCCAGCAGTCTGAGAGCGAAGTGCTCTGTTCGGGTGATATGGTACTATGAGGTCGTTGAGATAAGATGGGGCCTGATTATTCAAGACCTTGTATGTGAGGAGAAGGATTTTAAATTCTATTCTAGATTTAACAGGGAGCCAATGAAGAGAAGCCAATATGGGAGAAATATGCTCTCTCTTTCTAGTCCCTGTCAGTACTCTAGCTGCAGCATTTTGGATCAGCTGAGGGCTTTTCAGGGAGCTTTTAGGACAGCCTGATAATAATGAATTACAATAGTCCACCCTAGAAGCAATAAATGCATGAATTAGCTCTTCAGCATCACTCTGAGAAAGGATGTTTCTAATTTTAGAAATATTGCGCAAATGCAAAAAAGAGGTCCTACATATTTGTTTAATATGTGCATTGAAGGACATATCCTGGTCAAAAATGACTCCAAGATTTCTCACAGTGTTACTGGAGGCCAAACTAATGCCATCCAGAGTAAGTATCTGGTTAGACACCATGTTTCTAAGATTTGTGGGGCCAAGTACAAGAATTTCAGTTTTATCTGAATTTAGAAGCACGAAATTAGAGGTCATCCAAGCCGTTATGTCTTTAAGACATTCCTGCAGTTTAACTAATTGATGTGCGTCATCTGGCTTCATTGATAGGTAAAGCTGAGTATCATCTGCATCACAATGAAAATTGATGCAATGCTTTCTAATAATACTGCCTAAGGGAAGCATGTATAATGTAAATAGAATTGGTCCTAGCACAGAACCCTGTGGAACTCCATAACTGAACTTAGTGTGTGAAGAAGACTCCCCATTTACATGAACAAATTGGAGTCTATGAGATAAATATGATTCAAACCACTGCAGCGCAGTACCTTTAATACCTATAGTATGCTAGTATTCTTGCTCCAGCCTCTGACGGGGACGGTCGCATTCTATCTCTCTCCCTGCCCTCCCTATCTTTCCTGCTTGCTGCTTGCTGTGAGAGCGTCTCTTGCACACTGTTCGATTGAGAGCAATATGGATTTGGCAAACTGGGCCTTCAAGACCATGGATCGAATTTTTTCCACTATGAGATCTGGGAAAGGGGAGCCTGCGTGTCCGAGTGGAACAGACCCGGTTGGATACGTCATCGACTCTTGGAGCTCGTGGAGACCTGTGTGCTTCTCGGCCCTAGAGGTGGAAGACGTGGAAGACGCTTACATATTTGGCTATCTGGTAGCGGTATCTTTTCTGTTTGGGCTTGGAGGATACCTGATTTACCGTGAAATCAAGAAAACCTGGACGGCAGTTCGACATCTGCAGAGGCTGCCGACCCAGGTGGATGGGCTGACCAGAATGGTACAGACTCAGACTCAAAGCCTGATGAACCTGAGCCGTAGACTTGGGGAGTAGCAGGTGAGAGGGGTTCGATCTGGAGATAAGGTACGGTTCTGCTCAGTGAGGACGGTAACTAATGAATTTGGATTATTGGATTTATTGAATGGTTTCCCAGTGAGACTGAAGGCTGTTGAAAAAACAAGCAGCCTGTTCCAAAACAACACCTGCATTATCAGAATTCGGCTCCCTAGCCGGCCTTGGCTGGCAATCATATCTCTCCAGAACTATGTGTGAAGGCCGCTATCCCCCTCAGCCCTCTCTGTGATTTGTGAAGCTGGATCTGGTGTACCAAGGCTGCTGATGAACTTCCATCACTATCAGCAAACTGTTTGCCTGGGAGCTGGCATCTGGGCTCCACAATGCCCCCACCCTCTCGTCTCCGTCTGCGTCCCCTCCTGACCCTGACCCTACCCACCATACTGCTATCCCGGCTTTATATGTGCAATATGCTTTTTGCTGAGGTGTTTTTTGGAACCTCGTAAGGTGTTCTTTATGAACACAGTATGAGATGATTTTTTGAACCTAACTATCCCAATATATCTCTTTCTGTCTCTCTGCTAAAGGTAGCGCCGTTGTGAAACGGTTGCATGACCTCAGACATCTGTCCCCCCCTGTCTGTGTTATGTTTTTGTTTTGGATGGATGTTCTGTTAACTGCAATTTCCCCATTTGTGGGACTAATAAAGGCATTCTTGATTCTTGATTCTTGATTCTTGATGCTCTAATCTCTGTAATAAAATGTTATGGTCAACAGTATCAAAAGCTGCACTGAGGTCCAACAGGACAAGAACAGAGATGAGTCCACTGTTAGAGGCTCTAAGAAGATTATTTGTAACCTTCACTAATGCTGTTTCTGTACTGTGATGAATTCTGAAACCTGACTGAAACGCTTCAAATAAACCGTTCCTCTGCAGATGATCAGTTAGCTGTTTTACAACTACTCTTTCAAGAATCTTTGAGAGAAAAGGAAGGTTGGAGATTTGCCTATAATTAGCTAAGACAGCTGGGTCAAGTGATGGCTTTTTAGGTAGAGGTTTAATTACAGCCACCTTGAAGGCCTGTGATATATAGCCAACTAATAAAGACAGATTGATCATTTTTAAGATTGAAGCATCAATAATTGGAAAGACTTCTTTGAACAGTCTAGTAGGAATGGGATCTAATAAACATGTTGCTGGTTTGGAGGAAGTAACTATTGAAGTTAACTCTGAAAGACCAACTGGAGCGAAAGAGTCTAAACAAATACCAGCAGTGCTGAAAGCAGCCGAACATGAAGATTAATATTCGAGATGGTTATGAATAATTTTTTCTCTAATGTCTAAAATTTTATTTGTAAAGAAATCCATGAAGTCACTACTAGTTAAAAGTGAAAGGAATACTCAGCTCTACAGAGCTCTGACTCTTTGTCAGCCTGGCTACAGTGCTGATAAGAAACCTGGGTATGTTCTTTTTTTTTTTAATTAATGATGAGTAGTAAGATGTCCTATGTAACCACCTAAGTTACTTATAGAGAAATCTCACCTCAGGATTTTCCTTCCAAGACTTAAGGTAAGGAAACTTAATTGATTTGGGCCAGAAGGTTCGGCTACAGGAAGGAGGTCTGAAAAGAATGAGACTCGAACGCAGGTTATGGTTTTCAAAAGTTGCCGGCTTGTGTATTTTAAAGAAAATATATTGTAACAAATAAAATAAATTTTAAATAAAAGTTTCTCTTCGGTACCAGTAATCTTATTTTACAATCACAGTCACTTTCAAAATTTTCCCGGGTGCACCCTTCTAAATTCACAACTTAGGCTTTAGTTCAAAACAAAACCATTCCAATAACAAATTTCACACTGCATCGATCTCACCAGCTGTATGCAACAGAACCTTATTTTGGAGGGGTGTTTCCACTCTGTCCACACCAGGTCCGCTTCCTGCCTGTGGGAGTGTACTGAGTCCGTAGAAGTCCTTAAAGCGTCTAAAAGTCCAGGGGAACGTCAGTGTATGTGTGTGTGTGTGAAAGAGGACAGCAGGTGCAGAATGGTGTGGCAGAGATCCTTGTCGCAGCTGGCCTACCGCACTGTGCAGGGCAGCACGGGAAGAAGTTGTCTGGCTCGTCTGTGGGATTGGCTCGCCATCACATCACAAATAAAACAAACCAAGGAAAAGAAAAAAAAAAACCTGACCTGTCAACGACAGCGTCATGAAGTACAATGAGTTTTCATTAACCACAATTCACAATTTGTTAGCAAAAGTAACATTAACCATGTATACAATTTAAAATGAATTAGTGCAAAATGCAATAACCGTAGCATGGGTTTTAACTGTTTCTTCAGGCTCAAAAGATTAAATATTTACAATCTCAATCACATTCTTAATAAAAAAAGAAGAACTTACTATTGTAAACCTTTTTCTTCGATAAATTTTAAAATACTTTACTCACACTGAACTCAAAAATTGCAAATAAGCCAGGAACAAGTAAAATAATTTGCTCACCGATCTCACGAGAGGACAGCGCAACACAAAATGGCGCCGCCTCCGACCTCTGACTCTCTACAACCAGAAATACAGAGGGAACTGATCGAGTTAACATTCGGGAGCTCAATGCATCACTCCAGCAGTTTCTTTGCACAAATTCATGCTTAGCATTGGTAACGTTGCTAACTACTTACTATATATCGCTTTTTGTGCTCTTTTTCCAATGAATTTCCGTCTCCCTTTTCCTTAACATAAATAAAACATAACTGTTAAACCAAAAGCATTTTTAGTGTTTATGAGGGTCAAGGGCATTTTTTATTAAAGTCCTATTTAAATGTGGGTTACACCCTCCCCACTTTGATGGTATGCACATCCCTGTGCATTCGAATGGTTACGCTGTTGCACAGAGTTTGCAATAGCTTCATTTAGGCTATTAAACACTGCATTAACAACATGCAGTAAGGGGTTACCTAATGTTGAATACTGCAACCTTTCTGGTCTCTGATGTGACCTTTGAGATCGACGAGGGACGTCTTGAGTTTCTTGAGAGCTAAGTGATAAACCAGATGAAGTAGGTTGCTCAACAATAACTGTTTCCTGTTCGCTGGGACACTCTGACAATGTCACATTTCCATTTGGCAGAACTTGTTCACTAGTCTGCTGGTCTTCCTCCCTAGGATCCTCAACTTGAATATCATTTTCCACAGATCCAGGTTCAGGTAAGCTTGCACCATCAGGTGAGTTTTCACATTCCTTGATCTTCTCCATTTGTTTGTCTCTGTCTGTTAGATTGTCACATCCGGTAGGATTGTCACATCCGGTAGGATTGTCTTGTCCGGTGTTAGGGAATTGTTCAGTTAAGTTGACATGTTCGGTGGGCACAACAAGAGTTGGCGACATTTCAGGTGGTTTGGCAGAAGGAAAAGTATCCAGGTAGGATATCCAGGTAGGTATCGGTGAGTACTCTGACTCTGATTCATAGTCACTCTCATCCTCCTCGACAACAGTTTGCCTTGTCTTGCGCTTAGTCTGCGGCTTCTGGGAACTCCTTTCTGTTAGATCTGCGGTGGGTACAAAATTGCAAGGGAGAAGCAAGTCTTGGTGTAGTGTTCGGACTGGTCTCTCTTTCCCTTCCGGTTTAACTGTATAAACCGGTAGTTCACCTGCTTTCTTCAGGACCACATGAACATCATTCTCCCATCTGTTTGCCAGCTTATGCTTTCCTCTCAGTCTGACATTACGAACGAGGACTCTGTCACCCACTTCGAGAGTTGAGTCAACCACTTGTTTGTCGAAGCGTGTTTTATTATGCTCAGCGTTCTTTTGTGCGTTTGAGGTTGCAATCTTAAAACTTTCCTCCAATCTATGCTTCAGATCACTGACATACTGTGAGTGTGACATCTTCTGAGCATTAACAGGCAAGCCAAATACTAGGTCAATGGGGAGCCTTGGCTGCCTTCCAAACATGAGTTCATACGGTGAATAGCCTGTCACGTCATTCTTGGTACAGTTATATGCATGTACTAGAGGTTTTACATACTCTTTCCAATGCAACTTTTCATTGTCACTTAGAGTACCAAGCATTTGGAGAAGTGTCCTATTGAACCTTTCAACAGGATTGGCTCTGGCGTGATACATGTTGTACGTATCTTTTTCATGCCAGTGATCCCGCATAGTTCACTTATTGTCTTTGATTCAAAATCTGGGCCTTGATCACTTAAGAGTTTGTCTGGGACACCATAATGAACAATAAAGTTCTCCCAGAGAGCTTTTGCAACAGTACGGGCACACTGGTTTGGTGTAGGGACAGCCACTGCAAACTTAGTGAAGTGATCAGTAATAACTAGTACATCTTTTGTGTTAGACTGGTCTGGTTCAATAGATAGATAATCCATACAGACTAACTCAAGGGGCCTACTTGCCTGAATGTTCACAAGAGGGGCTGCCCTTTCAGGTCTACACTTCCGGCGGACACAACGCTCACATGTACTGATCATTTTCTCAACTGATACCTGCATCTTTGGCCAATAAAACCTGGTCCGGACTAAATCAGAATCAGAATCAGAATCAGAAGGTTTTTATTGCCATATGGGTGAACAGGTTCACAGCATTAGGAAATTGCTGCGGTACTTCGTGCTTACAGAAAAAAACAAATAAGTATAAAAACTATAAGACAATATACAAGTATACAAATTGCAAATATACAGAGATATTAGAGCTATAACTATAGCACAATATTACAAAATTACAAAATATACAGTGCAGAGACTAATTAAAAGATAGAAGAATGTAGACTATATTCCACTAATATGTACATCAGTGCAGTCAGACAGGTGCATAGACATAGGGTCATCAGCGTTTGTGGAGGGTGGTGGTAACAGTCTTAGGGTAATTGTTCATGAGTCCAACAGCAGAGGGGAAGAAACTGTTCTTATGGCGGGAGGTTCTGGTCCGTATGGACCGTAGCCTCCTGCCTGAGGGGAGAGGGTCAAAAAGTCTGTGCCCAGGGTGAGAGTGGGCGGCTGTGATCCGACCTGCACGCCCCAGTGTCCTGGAGGTGTACAGGTCCTGGAGAGATGGGAGGTTACAGCCAATCACCTTCTCAGCAGAGTGCACAACGCGCTGTAGTCTCTGTTTGTCCCTAGTGGTGGCTCCAGCGTACCACACAGTGATGGAGGAGGTGAGGATGGACTCAATGATGGCAGTATAGAACTGCACCATGGTCCTTGCTGGCAAGTTGAATTTCTTCAACTGCCGCAGGAAGTACATCCTCTGCTGGGCCTTTTTGATGACAGAGGTGATGGTGGGCTCCCACTTGAGGTCCTGGGTGATGGTAGTTCCCAGGAAGCGAGAAGAGTCCACTGTGGTGATGGGGGTGTCAGTCAGGATGATGGAGGGTAGAGGGGCTGTGTGCTTCCTAAAGTCCACTATAATCTCCACTGTCTTCTGGGCGTTCAGTACCAGGTTATTGTGGCTGCACCAGGACGCCAGACGTTTGACCTCCATCCTGTAGGCCGACTCGTCCCCGTCTGAGATGAGTCCGATGAGAGTCATGTCGTCTGCAAACTTAATAAGCTTGACAGACTGGTGGTCAGAGGTGCAGCAGTTGGTATACAGGGAGAAGAGCAGAGGAGAGAGGACACAGCCCTGAGGAGTGCCAGTGCTGATGGTCCGGGAGTCCGAGACATTCTTCCCCAGCCTCACGTGCTGCTTCCTGTTCGTCAGGAAGTCAGTGATCCACCTGCAGATGGGATCAGGCACGTTCATCTGGGACAGCTTTTCTTGGAGGAGATCAGGGATGATGGTGTTGAAGGCAGAGCTGAAGTCCACAAACAGGATCCTGGCGTAGGTTCCCTGGGAGTCCAGATGCTGTAGGATGAAGTGCAGAGTCAGGTTGATGGCGTCGTCCACAGACCTGTTGGCTCTGTAGGCAAACTGCAGGGGGTCCAGAAGGGGGGCTGTGAGGGACTTGAGGTGGGACAGCACCAGACGCTCAAATGACTTCATGACCACAGAAGTCAGTGCCCCAGGTCTGTAGTCATTTAGTCCAGTGATCCTTGGCTTCTTGGGGACAGGAACAATGGTAGCGGTTTTAAAGCAGACAGGCACGTGGCAAGCCTCCAGTGAGGAGTTGAAGATGTTCGTGAACAATGGGGCAAGCTCGTTAGCACAGTGTCTCAGTGTGGCAGGTGAGACACCATCTGGACCTGGAGCTTTGCGAGCTTTGACACTCCTGAACTGCTTTAGCACCTGGTCCTCCTGAATACAAAAGACTGTGGGGGTGGGGGAGGAGGGGGACTCTGGGGTGGGAGTCCTTGATGATGTGGGCTTCTCTGAGGTGTGGGGAGTGGGGGAGGTTGGGGGGTGAATATTTGTGTTGGCTGTATTGTAGTTGGGACTGGTAGAGGTGTGAAGGCTGCTGAACTGACCATCAAAACGACAATAGAACTCGTTCAGTCTATTTGCAGTTTGTAGGTCGTCTGTGGAGTGGGGGGTTTTAGGCTTGTAGTTGGTAATCTGCCTAAAACCTTTCCATACAGAGGCCGCGTCGTTCTCTGAGATCTGCTGCTTTATATTCTCAGAGTGATGTGATCTAGCAGTGGCCACTTCCTTGCTAAACCTGTACTTGGCCTCTTTGTAGCAGTCTTTGTCCCCACTTTTAAAAGCCTCCCTCTTCTCTATCCACAGCTGCTTCAGTTTGGGAGTAAACCAGGGTTTGTCACTGTTATAACACACCCTGGTGCGTGATGGCACAATGCTGTCCTCGCAGAAGTGGATATACGAGGTTACAGTGTCCGTGTAGTCATCCAGACTGTCACAGGCAGCCCTCATTGAGTCCCAGTCTGTAGTTTCGAAGCATGTGCGGAGCTCCTCCACAGCCTCACGGGTCCACTGCTTTGTTGTCCTCACCACAGGTTTTGAGAGCTTCAGCCTCTGTCTGTACGCGGGGATCAGGTGGATCATGTCGTGGTCAGAGAGGCCGAGTGCAGCGCGGGGCACTGCGTGATAAGCCCCGCTTATCGTGCTGTAGCAGTGGTCTAGTGTCTTCTCCTCTCTGGTCGGACATGTGATATATTGTTTATATTTGGGAAGTTCCTGTCTCAGGCTGGCTTTATTAAAGTCCCCAAGTACGATGATAAGAGAGTCCGGGTATGTCCGCTCCATGCACAGAATCTGCTCTGTGAGCGCGCACTGGGCCTCGTGCACGTCCGCGTCCGGCGGGATGTAAACAGCAGCCAGTATGAATGAAGCGAACTCCCGCGGAGAGTAAAACGGTTTACAGTGAATGAAAAGATATTCCAGTGAGGGAGAGCAGTGCTTAGCAATCACTGTCACATCCGTACACCAGCCACTGTTTATGTAGAAGCAGACTCCTCCACCTGTAGCCTTGCCGGAAAGCGCAGCTTGCCGGTCTGCGCGGAGGAGATGAAATCCCTCCAACTGGAGCGCGCAGTCCGGTATCTCCTCACACAGCCATGACTCCGTGAAGCATAACACACAGGATTTGGAAAAGTCTCTATTCATGCTCCTCATCAGTATCAGTTCGTCCATTTTGTTCCTAAGTGAACGCACGTTGGAGAGGAAAATCCCAGGTAAGGCTGTGCGTAGTCCATGTCTCCTTAGCCTCACAAGCACGCCAGCGCGCTTCCCTCTCTTTCGGCGTCTCACTTTCTGGGCCAGAGTGTGTAATAAATCCGCCGCAGATGCGACAAAAACAGGAAATAAATCCGAAGGTGTTGTGGACCTAATGTTGAAAAGCTCTTCTCTGGTGTAAGAATACCCAGAAGAGTGTCCAGACACAGAAATAACGCACAAAAACAAACAAAACAGAGCGCACCGAAGTACCAGGGCATCCATTCGCGGCGCCATCTTGGATCTAATCGATAGTCGATAGTACGATAGTACGGTCAACTCCCAGGTGCCCCATGTTGTTATGGAGGTGTTGGAAAACCATGGGTCTCAGCTCCTCAGGTAACACAAGTTGAAAGGAGATATCTGGACCATTTTGTCGTCTGCGATAGAGAACTCCGTTTTGAAGTTCAAAACGATCGAGATCACGCAGTAGCAGAGGTAGCTCGGGTAGTTCTGTTCTAAGACTGGAAGGTGGAGTCTGACCAGTTTCTAACTGAGTGATTACAGCATCAAGAGCAGGGTCTAACCTCTGCTTCCATCTGAGTTCCTCCTCTGTAATAGGTGGAACAAGAGGAAGACCACCTGAGTATTCCTCCTCAAAAGTGTCAGGGACAGCAGTAGCATGTAGCGCTAAAGACTCAACTAGAGCGAAACTTGGACAGGTGTGTGACTCTGAACCATGGCTTACAGTTGTAACTGTGTGCCTGTCACAGATAGCCTGTATGATTTCTCTAGGGACTGTTTCAGTCTCATCACTACTAAGGTGAGTAAGAGCAAATTGTCGGATTCTTTCAGTTTCTTTCTGTGAAATGGGGTCATCACCTGGACTGCCATGAGACCGACGAGATAATGCATCCGCATCTACGTTTTGCTTACCAGCCCTGTATTGGAGTTGGAATGAAAAAGTGGACAGAGCTGACAGCCAACGGTAACTCGTCGCGTCTAGCTTTGCAGATGTTAAGATGTACGTCAGCGGATTACTGTCAGTCACTACCGTAAAAGTTGTACCGTACAGGTAGTCTGAGAACTTTTCAGTAACGGCCCACTTAAGAGCCAAGAATTCCAACTTGTGGGCTGGATATTTCATTTCGCTTTTTGAAAGTCCTCTGCTAGCGAATGCTATGGCCCTCAACTGTCCATCCTGAAGCTGGTACAAAGCTGCACCAAGGCCAATGGTACTATCATCAGTATGGAGGATATACGGGAGTTTGGGGTCTGCAAAGCCCAACACTGGGGCTGAGGTAAGTTTGCAAATGATCTGTTCAAATGCTTCTTGGCACTTTGGAGTCCATCTCTGGCCAAACGGTTCTTTCGGGTTGTGGTATACAGAGCTTTGTTGCTTGGGGGACTTTGCCTTCCCCTTTCTTAATGGTGGATAACCAGCGGTTAGTTCATTCAACGGCCTTACAATGTTGGAGTAGCCCTGGATAAATCGCCGGTAATACCCAGCAAAACCCAAAAACGACCTTAGCTCCTTAAGGGTGGTAGGAATGGGCCAGGTTGTTAGGGCTTTGATTTTCTCTGTATCTGTTTCAACACCACGCTCTGATACTATATGGCCGAGATACTTAACAGAGTTCTGGAAAAATTTACATTTCTCTGGTGCCAATTTCAACCCAAACTCTTTTAACCTCAACAAGACTCTTTTCAGGCGCTGCTCATGCTCTTCGAGGGATGACGAGAAAATAATGAGATCGTCAATAAAAACGAGGACTTCCTTGAGGTTCTGCGGACCCATACACCTCTCCATGAGTCTTTGAAATGTGGAGGGTGCATTGGTAATCCCTTGGGGCATCCTATTAAACTCCCAGAACCCCAAGGGACACACAAAGGCTGTTTTCTGTTTGTCTGACTCTGACATTTCGATCTGGTAGTATCCCGACTTGAGATCCAGGACCGAGAACCATTTTGATCCTGCCAGAGCCGAGAATACTTCCTCCAGATTGGGGAGTGCGTATGCATCTTTTATGGTCTGGAGGTTTAGCCTCTTGTAATGGATGCATAAACGAACTGACCCATCCTTCTTTCTGACAACTACGATTGGAGATGCAAACGGGGATTCAGATTCCCGTATCACCCCTGCATCGAGTAGTTCTTGGAGGTGTTTTCTTACAGCCTCCACATCGTGGGGATGTATTGGTCGGGGTCTGGATTTGAATGGGGTCTCATCACTGAGCTTTATGTGATGCTGTACTTTGTCTGTGTGCCCAAAATCCAGCTCATGCTGTGAAAACACTTCAGGCATTGAATTGAGCAATTTTGTGACACGTTCTTTCCACTCAGCAGACAAATTACTTCCAAACTCAAAAAGAATATTTCCAGATTGAGTAGGACCTTTTGGCTGATCTGCAGGGTTTGACACCTCTGTTTGCTCTTTATGAAGGATTCGGGTTACGGCATTAATGTCGGCTAGCACACGGCCTGAAGGGACAACAATGTCGTGATCTGTCTCGTTTTTTACAACAACTGGCAGTTTACAAGGCTGCTTTGCTGGTAGGTTTACAAGACCAGTCAACACAAGCAGACCACTGGGTAAGGAAGAGTCTGATGACTGTTCAATAACCGCACACTTCTCTGTGGTGGCACTGGGAATGTACGCTGAGGCTTCCAAAACTGCTGTCTGTCCTGCTCCCACTATAGTTGGATGTTTAGCTTTATATCTTGCACACCCAAGACTGCAATTACTGAATGTTTTCTGGCGCATCTCAAGAATTCTGAGGAGTGCTCGATAACCATAAGGGACCGGCTGAAAGCTTGCTCTGGATTCATGAAAGTCAGTATAAAGCGTGTCTAAAGTGTTTGTGCCTATCAGCACCTGCTCTTGTGCTTCAGCTCGCAAAGGAGGAATGACTAATGCCAGTGTGTTGACACTGATGTCTGAACCCACATATTCCTTTGGGAAAGTGATGGAGAGTTCTATATAGCCTAAGTAAGGGACAGCTTGGCCATTAGCGCCCTCTATATCTAGGAGATCACCCAGTGGTTTTATAGGTAAGTCGGAGAGGTGCTGTTCATAAAACCTCTGAGGTACTGTTGTCACTTGTGATCCTGTATCTAAAAGACAGCTCACCTCTTTATCAGCAATAATGACAATAGCAGAGGTTCTGGATCCCACCAACCCCTTTGGAAGGTTAACAGACTGTGGTTTTGACTCAGCTTTCTTTAGAGAGACCTCTTGTGGTTTGGGACGAGAATTGTTTCCTGAAGCCCCCACTTGTCCCGCACTGGAGGCTGGGATCAGTTTAAATGGGATGCATCACTGGCTCTGTTTAAAAGTTCCCAACTGGCTTGTTTTTCTTTCAACAGTTTTCTCTTTGTCGCAACTAAGGACGGGTTTGGTTCATTTTCGCACGAAGAGGCAATGTGGCCATCCTCGCCACAGTGAAAGCAATACCAAGGACGGGGTTTTGCATTGGTTTTGGCAAGGCTCTGTGTGGCTGAAGCCTTCTTCCCCATGGGACGGGCTTCGACTTTGGAATTAGTTGTCTGACACTTTGGTTTCTTATTTTCCATTTTCCAACTGTTCAGCTGCGCACTCAAATCAGCTATTTGTTTCTGTAACACATCAAAGTCTGATTTATTGGTGCTCGCTGTTTGTGTGTTTGACATGACCCGCTGCTTTGGATTACTTGAAGCAGGTTTGTTCTGACCAAGGTGTTGTCTCATACGGCTGACTTTTGCCGCTTGCTTATCTTCTTCGGTTCGTAAAAGCAAAAGTAGTTCTGAAAAAGAAGGTGGACTCTATTTTTTTTGTCCTAACTGGAGGTCGTTGATAAGACTGTCCTCCCAGCAGCCTCGAAGGAACTGCCTTAACAACTGCTTGTCAAACTCTGATGCCCTGACACCCCCACGCCGCATGGCTTTTGTCAGACCACCATGTAATCTGTGCAGATAGGCAGATGGTCCTTCCCCTTCATTCTGAAGTGTGTTCATAAATCGTGCAAAGAGCTCATCGCCATCTTCTACAGCTCCATAAGCAGAATCTAGCACTTTCAGGTACTCAGAGGGTTTGGCATGTGGGCCTAAATGCTTGGGAATGTCTGCAGCAGGCGGTAAAAGGCTGTCAAGTATTCTCTGTGTGCAGTTTAGGTCAGGAACCGCTGGGTCACTCATGAGAACTTCAACACTGGTGCACCATGAATCATAATCGGCTTCATTTTGTGGGCGGGGAATGCGTCCGGAGAAGTCTCTAAACCTACTTGGCATGGGCGAATGTGGAGGCACTTTATTACTGCGCACTACGTGTTCAACCACAACTCGCTGAACACTTGGTGGATTAAGATCAAGTGTTGGGTGGAGCTGTGTTGGCAAGTTAAGATCGGTCAGGTTTTGGTTTGAGGCTGGGGTCAGATCATCACATTGTGAAGAATCAGCAGGGGAACAGTCACCCTGTGTATGTGAGCCTGTTTCACTGCTACTAGCCGGGGCAGAAACTGGCAGCTGAGAGGATTGAGAGGACACAGTTAGATTGGCTAACCCCTCTTTGAGCACATCTTCCAGCGAGTGTCCACTCAGACTGGCCATCTCAGATAGATGTTTCATATATGTCCTAGTGACATTCCGCACATTTGCTTCGTACACCTCAGATAAACTCTTAATTTCAAATGTGATTTCAGGCTGAGCAGAACAGTGGACAGTAAGTGGCAAAAGGGGATTTAAGGTATTCATGGCACTGACATGACTGAACTCAGCTATCATCTGCTGATGAAACTCAGAATGCGGATCATCGATACGGATGTGGCGGTTAACTGACCCGTGTTTTAAAAGGTAAGTTGCTACTTCTTCATCAAGTTCACTGTTGGTAAGTCCACTTATGATTACTGAGTTAGGGATTTTAACTGACTCTACAATTTCCATTTTACCAGATTTTGGCTTGACTGTTTATTTCTGAAATGTTTAACAAAATGAGTCTCATGCAGTTCACAATTAATTAATATTTTTATAATATTGTAATATTTTTATAATATTTTTATTTTCATTTTAGAGAGTTTGATTTTCTGTTACATGGCACTGAACAGGAGTGGCCCTCCAATCTCATTGTACATCCTGTATAATGACAATAAAGGCATTCTATTCTATTCTATTCTATTCTATTCTATTCTATTCTATTCTATTCTATTCTACAATATCTCCTCCTGGCTGGCTCGCCAATTGTATCCACCTAAGTTACTTACAGAGAAATCTCACCTCAGGATTTTCCTTCCATAACTTAAGGTAAGGAAGCTTAATTGATTTGGGCCAGAAGGTTCGGCTACAGGAAGGAGGTCTGAAAAGAATGAGACTCGAACGCAGGTTATGGTTTTGAAAAGTTGCCGGCTTGTGTATTTTAAAGAAAATATATTGTAACAAATAAAAAAAATTTTAAATAAAAGTTTCTCTTCGGTACCAGTAATCTTATTTTACAATCACAGTCACTTTCAAAATTTTCCCGGGTGCACCCTTCTAAATTCACAACTTAGGCTTTAGTTCAAAACAAAACCATTCCAATAACAAATTTCACACTGCATCGATCTCACCAGCTGTATGCAACAGAACCTTATTTTGGAGGGGTGTTTCCAATCTGTCCACACCAGGTCCGCTTCCTGCCTGTGGGAGTGTGCTGAGTCCGTAGAAGTCCTTAAAGCGTCTAAAAGTCCAGGGGAACGTCAGTGTATGTGTGTGTGTGTGTGTGTGTGAAAGAGGACAGCAGGTGCAGAATGGTGTGGGAGAGATCCTTGTCGCAGCTGGCCTACCGCACTGTGCAGGGCAGCTGTCAACGACAGCATCATGAAGTACAATGAGTTTTCATTAACCACAATTCACAATTTGTTAGCAAAAGTAACATTAACCATGTATACAATTTAAAATGAATTAGTGCAAAATGCAATAACCGTAGCATGGGTTTTAACTGTTTCTTCAGGCTCAAAAGATTAAATATTTACAATCTCAATCACATTCTTAATAAAAAAACAGAACTTACTATTGTAAACCTTTTTCTTCGATAAATTTTAAAATACTTTACTCACACTGAACTCAAAAATTGCAAATAAGCCAGGAACAAGTAAAATAATTTGCTCACCGATCTCA
This sequence comes from Archocentrus centrarchus, assembly GCF_007364275.1. NCBI lineage: Eukaryota > Metazoa > Chordata > Actinopteri > Cichliformes > Cichlidae > Archocentrus > Archocentrus centrarchus. Next base: position 33,338,338 of record NC_044352.1, on the reverse strand, counting down.
CGAGAGGACAGCGCAACACCTCTGACTCTCTACAACCAGAAATACAGAGGGAACCGATCGAGTTAACATTCGTGAGCTCAATGCATCACTCCAGCAGTTTATATGCACAAAATCATGCTTAGCATTGGTAACGTTGCTAACTACTTACTATATATCGCTTTTTGTGCTCTTTTTCCAATGAATCTCCGTCTCCCTTTTCCTTAACAGCTCGCTCAGCATCGGAGTTACAGCCGGAAAGACAGAGGAAAGCAAATGCAATGCGCCACTAGGCAGCAGCCCATTGGCTAAAGCGATGCATGTGTTTTTTTTTTCTTTCAGCTACTGATTATAACAATAATCGACCATAAATAAAACATAACTGTTAAACCAAAAGCATTTTTAGTGTTTATGAGGGTCAAGGGCATTTTTTATTAAAGTCCTATTTAAATGTGGGTTACACCTAGCTTTACGGAGGGCTTTCAATCCCGAGGTCAAGACTGAAACACAGAGGAGATCGGGCTTTCGCAGTTGTTGCCCCGAAATTATGGAATACATTGCCTCTTCACATCAAGACCTCCCGAACAGTTGACATTTTTAAAACTCGGTTGAAAACTCACTTTTGTTCCATGGCTTTTACTGAGTCCTGATATGTTACTTTAACTATTTTATGTTTTTGTTTTAATTGATGCTTCTGTTATGTTTTATGTACTGTGTGGCTTTTGTACAGCACTTTGGTCAACTGTTGTTGTTTTTAAAAAAGTGCTTTAGAAATATATTTGACTTGACTTGATAATTGTGCAATTATTATATCAAAATCTCCATTTGAGGTATTGTAAAACCAGATTAAATAAATCTATACTGATCATGCTATATCTAAGTATCAATAGATCAGTTGGGGTATATCAATAAATTATTGTATACAGACAGTGTGTGGTGTGTGTTTGTGTTTAAACAGTTACAGGAAGTGCTTGGGTTGAGGTGGGGTGCATTATTGATTGTTATTCACAAATAACAAAATTTTGACAGTGTTGGGGCTCAGGTGATTCCTTCTTTTTGATATAACTTCCCCAGCCTTAGAAAATACTCTCTTACAGTGGACTGAAGAAGCAGGGGCATCCTGAAACTGACGTTCTAATGTGTACAGGTGAGGATACAGGTGCTTCTGATTATGCTGCTATTACAGTGGGTCAGACTCACCTCAGATGACCCAGAATACTGCCTCTATTTCCCACGTCTTTTTCAGCAATTTGAATCACATAATCAGTCACGCTATTTAAAAAAAAACATCACAATATTGTGTAACATCACTACAGACTCATGCTCTGCCTTGGGTTTGGGATTTTGTATTTTTTCATGTTTTGGAACCTTGGCAAAAGTCTTAGCATTAAACCATCAATCTTTATCACATGGTCACAGGCTGGGCATATAGTGTCGTCACGAGAGTGCTCCAGTGGAAAATCTTCCGCGGAGTGGTTCACGGGAGCCAGTGGGTCTTGCTGAGAAGGCCCTGCAGGCTCCCCTTCTGTGGCAGCAGCATCGGACAACTTTGCTGAGCATCACACAGGACCCACAGGTCTCTACTGGTCGTGCACCAGCTCTATGCATTTTATCCTTATGCTTAATTTCCACTAGTTCTCCGGGATATTTGTGAATGTCAAAGTGTATACACCTGATTTCTACCTATTTCGCCTGGGTCAAACGGTGGACTAGGATGGTGGACTAGGATCTGTGTGCAGCCCGAGTCCACCATAGCCCGGTGTGTATACCCTTGGCCCCTTATTGGTACGCCGTGTTGCTTGGCCTGAGCCTTCAGCGACTCGAGCTGCTTTTGCATTGCACCGGCTCCACCACCATCTGGGCCAACGCATGCACCGGCTGTGGGTCCGGCATTGCCACATTGAGGATAGCTGGGCACCAGTGTAGCAAAACTGTGCTGTCAGTCACCCTGACGCACTTCCAGAGATACAGATACATGGTATTTTATTTGGATTGTATACAAATTCACTTTGTTATCTGCCTGCAGCAGATGTAGCTCAGCCAGGGCTGGCCCCCTAAACCTGCTGCACTGAAACTGCTGGCTAAGGATAAACAGAGATTTTGTAAAATTATATTTCACATTTTCATTTCTATGCAGATGATACCAAGCTTTATCTATCCATGAAGCCAGATGACACACACCAATTAGTTAAACTGCAAGAATGTTTTAAAGACATGAAGACCTGGATGACATGTAATTTGCTGCTTCAAAATTCAGTAAATCTGAGGTTATTGTACTTGGCCCTAAAAAGCTTTGAAACATGGTGTCTAACCAGATAAGCTGGATGGCATTAATTTCAGTTACTACCTACCTCCAGTAACACTGTGAAGACTCTTGGAGTCATTTTTGTCCTTCAGTGCACATATTAAACACATGTTTCACACAGAGATGATGAGGGAATGGGAAACAGATGGGAACACACACACAACTGAAATTATTCACAATAAACAAGGCAAAGGAAGCAAAATCAAACACAATGAACATGAAATGAGTGGCTGACAGAACAAGACAGGAAATAACTAAAACAGGAGAACACCTACACTGGAGGAGACTTAACAGCTGGACACAGGAAACACAGGCAAAGCAAGATTAGTTGAAAGTATTATCATAAACTCAATGACAACAGGAACAAAAGCACTAAAATAAGAAACTAAGAACAAAACCTATTTCCCACAAAAGGAATAAAAAAAAGCCAAACTCAAAACACATAATCAAATTATAAAAATAAAACCCTGGGTCCATCACCTAGGGACCCTGACAATCAGAATATGTATTTTTTTTTTAAATTGTTCTACAAAGTCTTGGCGGTCAGGGGACAAAAATTAATCATTCTAACTAGCATGTATAAAAAGTAGGGGTGGGACTTTAACGCGTTAATTTCAATTAATTAATTACAGTGATAATAACGAATTAAACATTTTAACGCATTTTAATCGCACTTTGCACCGTGGAACGTTTCTCAGTGCACGAGTTCCAGGCATACAGATTATATCGACGGACGATGTCAAAAATTCAGGAGCCGCATCCTTCGAAGGACCCGGCCCACGTATTGCAGCCCACGAAGACCGCAAAGGCCGGAAGTGAGCAGCTAGCCTTCATATCAGCGTCGCCAGTCTTCACCTCTGTGGCCTCTTGCCCACCAACAGGGTTCCGGAGCCCGTGCCGTAATTTGAACCGTTAGGCGGGTTTTCCACTGCCGAAACACTCAGTACTCGGCCGAAAAAACGGGTTCAATTCCAGCCCCGCAAGCTAGCTGGTCTCGAACCACGAATGCGTGACGAAAGCGGCAGAAGGGCGTGACTCTGCTGTCTCAACATCAAGTTTTCTACCATATTACATGTGTATTACATGAGGAAAGGGAAGCGATTTTCACGGCTGTGAATTAGGTTGGGCTCTAAGGCTGAACTTGCTGCTTTGTATCAGTTCATATCACAGATAAAAGGACACAAAGTGCGTACTTGTCGTCTTGCTCTAATCGCTGTCTGTGTTTACCTCTCTGCACACAGATGCTGCAGTAGTTTGGTTTGGACCGTAAAATGTATTGGCAACACAAAAAAGGGGAGTGTGTTCTCCCACGTTTGTGCGCTTTGGCTTCTGTGTCCAGACGAGGACCCGCCCACACTCATACGTAAAGGAGCAGTTCACAAAAACGCGGTGGGAACGCGGGCCCGTTCTTAAGCGTTCCACTGGTTCATTGGGAACAGCACGGGCACTGGCACTTGAACCGGTTCCTCAGCGGTGGGATAGGTAGCATATGTAGCTCATGTCGCCTAGCAACCGTGAGCGTGAAGCACAGCTGTGGAAAAACAGCTGGTTGAATGGAGAACAAACTTTTGCTCCTTTTTGTGGTTTCATTTTAAGTCTTTAATTCAAAATAAGCTGTTAAAACAAGCATAACACATTTCAACATCAAGGAATACAGCTGAGCGAATGATTAATTTCCAACTATATTAAGTGAGACATTAATGTTGAATAAGACTATCTAGTTATGATGCTTAACTTTAATTTCAGGAGTTTGCTTATCACAGGAGCACTTCCACCCTTCATTGGTCTGTGTAGAAGACTGGTGGGAAAATAAACAAAATTTTGAAGTTTAAGCTTATGTATATTCATTCATTCGTCAACCAAATTTAAATTAATATTTATGTTAAATATTTAAATGTGATTAAAATGCAAATAATTTCAATTAATTAATTACAAAGCTCCTAATTAATTAGATTATTTTTTTTAATCGAGTCCCACCCCTAATAAAAAGCTATTTGCCCGCCCCCCCCCAAAAAAAAAACAAAAGTACTTTTGCCTTGTTTCCAAAACATAGGATTAGGGTTCCAGGTTACGGTTTGGGTTGTCATCGATGACAACTTTGACTTCAGAGGGCACACAGATAAAATCACGCACTTCTATTGGTGTATTTACTGTTTGGTATGTTTCGGTCAATGACAGCTTGGATCTGTAATTATTTTTGATTCACTTTGGATCAGATCTGACTCCTAGACTCCAAGGTATTGCAATTTCCTGTTGCAGTTGTGTCCTGTGAATAACAGATTAGGCTTATTAACATTTAACTTCAAAGCACCAACAGTCTGTGGTTTCCATTCACAGCTCACCAAGCCAACATCCTAATGGCAAATTCATTGACTTTTTATAGTATAGTTCATTGACGCGGCCCATGAACATAAAACTGATGTGGGAGCAGATGGATGGCATTTTGTACAGTATATCAGACATAAAGCTCTGGATCACAGAGACGAGTGGTGGTTAGCAGTTTTGTAAAGCTATAGAAGAACAGAAAGAAGAGAAATTTAAGATTTTTTTTTCTTACTTCTGAATTATTTTTCTGTTTGATTACAGAGATTGTGGATCCATGTTTAACACTTCTAATACTTTAATACAATGTCATAGATCTATACTATGAACATTATTCCAAATGATTTTTAGTTCTAACCTTATTCATTGAAGGTGTAAAACTAGAGACAATCGAATGAATTGCTGCAGTTTGATATTTCTAGAATTCAGCTATAAAAATAAAAAAAAACAAAAACTGTTGAAGCTGCTTTGAATATTAATTTATCCTTTGTTTAACCAGGTAAACAGTCTCATTGAGATGGAAATCTCAGCAACAACAACCAAAAAGCCCAACAAAATGTTTAGGGGTCAATGGTCTGAAATGTGTTCTTTTTCTCATTCTCTCTTTGTGGGAATTCCTTCAAATTTGGCACAAATTCACAAGGTGTGGTGACTCAACATAACTTAACAGTTTTTGTGCCTCAGCCTGACAGGCAGTTGCAAACAAAGCAAAACACAAAGGTCCAAATAGGATGTTAACTATGGTACCTCTGACTTATGTCATCACCATTTCTCTAACCCCCTTATAAGGAGTTTGTGGATCTTTGAAACAGGATAGGCTTTTTGTGGCTAGTGTTGCTAAAGCTGAGGCATTAAGGGCCACCCCTAAAGGACACCTTGTGCATAACAGTGAGGCACAGGCTTTAGACAGGAAGAGTAAACTGTCTAAATATCTTGCTAATTATTAAATACATTTAATAGGATAAAATCATGATAACATTTTGTATAAACGTTCTACAAAAACAGGATGGATGTAGCCATTGTATCACCAGCCACTGGTTATCCAAGTCCCACTATAAAACCTCAAGCTGAGCACTTCTTCATCACTATCTCATTTTGAACCTGAACATGAAGAGTGAGGGGCAGATCTGATACTACACGCTCATAGACTAGTGACTTATCGATCACACCATAAAATATATCATGTTTTTTTGATATTAATAGTGACCAGAATTTACAAAATGAACATAATGTTTTATTCAATAAACTCTTAAACTAATGACTGAGCCTGTACGCTAATACAACTGGACATCTTTTGCAAACATCTCTTCTTCCCCTGGTGGACGTTACATAGAATGTGGGTTTAAGGCACTTCTGCATTGTCCTCACTCTTTAGACCAGGATTTTATTTTTATAGAGTCTATGGTAATGACTCAAGTAGGAAAAAATCACATCACTCACACTGGTTAAATTCATCTTTGGTGAAACTACTTGAAGGTCTTCAAGACATACACTGCTCAAAAAATAAAGGGAACATTCAAATAACACATCCTAGATCTGAATGAATGAAAGATTCTCATTGAATACTTTGTTCTGTACAAAGATGAATGTGCTGACAACAAAATCACACAAAAATCATCAATGGAAATCAAATTTATTAACCAATGGAGGCCTGGATTTGGAGTCACACACAAAATTAAAGTGGAAAAACACACTACAGGCTGATGCAACTTTGATGTAATGTCCTTAAAACAAGTCAAAATGAGGCTCAGTATTGTGTGGGGCCTCCACATGCCTGTATGACCTCCCTAGAATGCCTGGGCATGCGCCTGATGAGATGGTCTCCTGAGGGATCTCCTCCCAGACCTGGACCAAAGCATCCGCCAACTCCTGGACAGTCTGTGGTGCAACGTGACGTTGGTGGATGGAGCGGGACATGATGTCCCAGATGTGCTCAATCGGATTCAGGTCTGGGGAACGGGCGGGCCAGTCCATAGCTTCAGTGCCTTTATCTTGCAGGAACTGCTGACACACTCCAGCCACATGAGGTCTAGCATTGTCCTGCATTAGGAGGAACCCAGGGCCAACCGCACTAGCATATGGTCTCACAAGGGGTCTGAGGATCTCATCTCGGTACCTAATGGCAGTCATGTTACCCTCCAAAGAAATGCCACGCCACTCCATTACTGACCCACTGCCAAACCGGTCATGCTGAAGGATGTTGCAGGCAGCAGATCTCTCTCCAGGGCGTCTCCAGACTCTGTCACCTCTGTCACATGTGCTCAGTGTGAACCTGCTTTGTGAAGAGCACAGGGTGCCAGTGGTGAATTTACCAATGCTGGTGTTCTCTGGCAAATGCCATCTGTGGACGTCGGGCCCTCATACCATCATCATGGAGTCGGTTTCTAACCATTTGTGCAGACACATGCACATTTGTGGCCTGCTGGAGGTCATTTTGCAGGGCTCTGGCAGTGCTCCTCCTGTTCCTCCTTGCAAAAAGGTGGAGGTAGAGGTCCTGCTGCTGGGTTGTTGCCCTACTACGGCCTCCTCCATGTCTTCTGGTGTACTGACCTGTCTCCTGGTAGCGCCTCCAGCCTCTGGACACTACGCTGACAGACACAGCAAACCTTCTTGCCACAGCTCGCACTGATGTGCCATCCTGGATGAGCTGCACTACCCGAGCCACTTGTGTGGGTTGTAGAGTCCGTCTCATGCTACCATGAGTGTGAAAGCACCACCAATATTCAAAAGTGACCAAAACATCAGCCAGATAGCATAGGTACTGAGAAGTGGTCTGTGGTCCCCACCTGCAGAACCACTCCTTTATTGAGTGTGTCTTGCTTACTGCCATTAATTTCCACCTGTTGTCTAGTCCATTTGCACAACATCATGTAAAATTGATTGTCAATCAGTGTTGCTTCCTAAGTGGACAGTTTGATTTCACAGAAGTTTGATTTACTTGGAATTATATTGTGTTGTTTAAATGTTCCCTTTATTTTTTTGAGCAGTGTATAAATCTGGGCAGAAAAAAGCCAAGAAATGTAAAGTGGTTATTCTAATTAACATTTTACAAAGTATTCCAAATATGGTCGAGCAACGGCAGTGGTGGTAAAGTGTCAGTCATAAAAATTACCCAACATTCATTCAGAACTTGTATGAGCGGGACTAATGGCTGAACTATTAATTAACAATGTCAGATATTTGTCAAGTTGTGACCAATAATTTAATAAAACTATCATAAAATAGCTATCTATTACTTATCTGCCTGTTATTTTTGTATTTTCCATTTACACCAATTCAATTCACCAATTTTTCTTTAAAAGTGTGGTAGTCATAATCAATTGTACTCATAAAGTGTTTCTTCACTCTAAAAAGAGCGGTACGGTGAAAATCCATTTCTGTCACCACAGGTGCAACATCAGGATTCAAACTGTATTTGGCTGAATGCAAGGTTAGTTAAAATATTTATTTTACTCTTAGATTTTAAAATTTTACTGTTTTGAAAAAACATTTAATTTATTTTTATCCTTTTATTAGGGGTGGTACTCGATTAAAAAAAATAATCTAATTAATTAGGAGCTCTGTAATTAATTAATCGAAATTAACCGCATTTTAATCACATTTAAATATTTAACATGAGAAATATTAATTTAAGTTTGGTTGATGAATGAATGAATATACATAAGCTTAAACTTCAAAATTTTGTTTATTTTCCCACCAGTCTACTACACAGACCAATGAAGGGCGGAAGTGCTCCTGTGATAAGCAAACTCCTGAAATTAAAGTTAAGCATCATAACTGGATAGTTTTATTCAACATTAATCATTCGCTCAGCTGTATTCCTTGATGTTGAAATGTGTCATGCTTGTTTTAACAGCTTATTTTGAATAAAAGAATTCAAATTAAACCATAAAAAGGAGAAAAAGTTCGTTCTCAGTTTAACCAGCTGCTTTCCCACACTGTGCAGAGGTGAGGGCAGGTGACGCTGATATGAAGGCTAGACGCTCACTTCTGGCCTTTGCGGTCTACATGGGCTCCGAAGGTCTACGTGGGCCGGGTCCTTCGAAGGATGCGGCCCCTGAATTTTTGACATCGTGTGTCGATATAATCTGTATGCCTGGAACTCGTGCACCGAGAAACATTCCACAGTGCAAAGTGCGATTAAAATGCATAAAAATTTTTAATTTAATAATTGTGTGTAAAAGAATATGCATACCTGAATCCATTTAAAAGACAGAGAGTGTAGCGATGCGCCGGAGTCAGTGAAAAAAGTGGTAATAGAAAATCACGCAAGCCTCTTCACAATGAGCGTTTGAGACGATCTTCCCACTACCCCTGTTTTATAATTCACGACCCTTTTGTGTGAGTGAATGATCCATTGTTTTGAAACCGTTGAGAGGTGAAAATATTATAAGGACTGTTTTGATATTTGTTTTATTGTATGCTTATTATAGAAAATGTATGTTGTCCTGTGAACAGAGGGAATTGCTTAAGAATTACATAATCATATTATGAAGTATAAGGTAGAATCAGAGCTGCATAGGTCAGTGACAGTTAGGGTGCGGCATGATGGAAAGCAGGGACAGATAGGAAAGAAGGCCTTGGAGGGAAAAGAACTCCTTATAAGGTAAGGCAACTTAGGGGTACAAGAGCTGAGGGGGAGACGGACACAGACAGACCACATGGCAGACTGAGAGAGAGAGAGAGACGCTTAGAGAGTGGTAAGGAAAGCTTAATGTGGTCTCCAAGCATGCTTGTAAAATTATAATGAATCTGCATTATTATTATTACTATTTTTGTATTCTGAGTGTGTTTTATCCCGTTAACGTTCCGCGGCCCGATCGCGGGCCGTCGCACAGCATTCTTAAATATACAGTCAAATTTCTCCGTCCCTATGTTGTCAAAACACACATACGAAACATTAAAAGAAAGCTACGGTTCTCCTCTTTCTAACCATGTATACCATTGCCATGTACAAAAATCACAGCATATACAGCGCAGAGTATTGTAAGCTGATAGCCTAAACTAGTGATGTGACTTTCTTACCTTCGACCGCTCGTCTGGACTCCAAATCTTCATAATTCTCCACAAATTTGGCATCATTCTGTCCATAACAGTCCAGTGAATATAATCCAATACATCCATGAGGTCAAAAACACGAGTCGTATCCACAAGGGCACCAAAAACAGAGCCTAAACTTTTCTTGAAAAAAACGTAAACACTATTTGTTGCCTCCTGTTAGCTGTGTAGCTGCCGATAGAGCCTCCATTTTGTTCCAAATCGGAAGCTCCGGGTCTTAGGCTTTGATTGACACTTAACTTGACCAACTGGGACACTGTGACGGCTGTCTGTAGCAAGGAATAGCCAATGAGAGTGTCACAGACTAGCACAAGCTCCTGCCCACATTCTCATGACAACAGATCCAACCTATCAGCTCACAGAATAAAAATAACGCTACAGACGCTTAGCCAATGAAATTCTGAACACGTGGATGTATAGTTTGAGGGGTCTATGTTCTTTCTGTAAAACAGAGCATCCTTCGAATGACAGATTAGTGGTTACAGGATTTCTGTGCGCTCATGTATAAAAGTTGTTTTATGTGTGCTATTGCTGTTTTGATGGGTTTTTTTGTTCAAAACATTGCCAAAACACAAAGAAAAGATTATAAAAGGCTATAGTGCCATGAAAAAACTCCAGTCAAGTGTGTACCATGCCTTTGTAAACCGTGATGACTGACACAGAGAAAAGAACATGTAAAATAATAATGTGCCATGAGTATGTAAATAGTTTTATTTAATATTTGTATTTAAAATATAGTATGTATATAGTATATATAGTAATATTTGTGTGTTTATTAAAATGTTTGTTGACTATAGCACTGGTTTGGACTACTTTTTATAATGCACACGTTTAGTGTACACTTTATTGCTTTTTATGATAAAATATGAATTTCTAAAACAGGGAGAGTGGCTTTGGCTCCATATTCTAATTCCTCTAAGTGTAAGCTTTCATTAGAGCCCTCATTGATGTCTGTAGGATGAAGCATTCAGAAGTTATTGCATATTTCAGGGTTGTCCAAGTGTATCCAAAAATGTCACTCTTAAAAATGCACAACCCATACCTTATGGAATATGCTGTAAAATGCTCAATTTTCACATAGTCCCAAGGGTTTAGGAACAGCTTTAACTTAAAAATTTGAGTAAATTTTTAGGCGTTTTTGACACAAAACCCCCGGAATGTTAAATTTAATAATGAAACTGAAAGTCTGATCCTTACCGGCCTTTTATCAACACGAACCTGGGGGGTGCGGGATGAAGGATTCCTGCATCTAACACCGTCCCAGTTCTTTTTTCACGATCCCATTGTTTACCATGGAAAAATGGACCCTCCAACATGTGAGTTGTTATTTCCTGATAAGCCGTCGATGGGAAAATCAGATAAAAAAAAATAATCACAAAGCGATTTAAGAAACTAGTGCTGAAATGTGAAAACACTAAACACTACAACATCTGATGTCCCTGGGCTGTGTCGTTGTAAAAGTGACACGTTGATGAGTTGGTTGATGGGAAATGTAGTGCATATCTGTATATTTTTATTTATTTATTTATTTTTTTTGCACTGAATCAACTTTTAGTAAAACCGTTGGTGTAATTATTTGCGTGTGGAAATAAAACCTTGGATCCGGCACGATTTCAACAGGTAATGGGTCTGTTTTTACAACGGTCAGCTGGAGTCTGATAGCCTACCTCGACTTTTTTAGTAAAACAGCTGGTGTAATTCCTTTTGATTGAAGTCTTCTTGTAATGAGAGAGCTACGGAGGAGAGACTGTGGGATCAAATCTTTGTAAACCATGAACTGATGATATGGTGCTGTGTGGGAAACAGGAATTCGACAGGATTTCAACAGGTGGTGGGTCTGTTTTTACGACAGTCAGCTGAAGTCTGCATCGTCTTTTAGTAAAACAGATGGTGTAATTGCATGTGGAGAATTACCCTTTGATGCTCGGATATTGACCTGTTTAAGAAAGAGTTTATTTAAGCATCTTCACAAACAGTGTGGATGGGGATTGCCCTTTTCCTTTTGATGAAGTCTTAAGAGATAGGGGGAGAGACTGTGGGAATCATTTGTTAGGACACTCCTCCACTCACACACGCACCTGATAATCATGTATCAATCGATCACGCGCGATCGCACGAGGTCTCTCATGTACGCGCATTGACCTTTTGACCCCACCCTCACACACCTGTCATCATCAATCATGATTGATGGTTTTATGGTGCCACATATATATACTACTGACTGGTCTCCAAAGTGATGCAAGCCTCAAGGGTGCTAATAAGTTCTGTGCTAACCTGGTTTTACAAAAATGTAACCTCACCAATAAATTTTGGAAGCTTGGCATGAAAAGACCTCTCATATTACTAACTAATAGTTGAAGGAGTGTCTGTAGCTTCACATGGGCACTCCAGTTATGATAGGGCACATTTGTTGATGGTGCACCTCCTAGCACTGAATATTAATTAGTTAGTGGCCTGTACCACCATTGGCTTGAAAGCTTGAGGGACATCTCCTTTGAAGGGGTATATTTTTTGTTTTACATCAATGAGAGATTTTAATTTAGTTTGAACTTTAAAATGCACAAGGTTATTGGCTGCTCCACTGTGGCAGCAAAAGACACTATGTACTGGATCCATTAATCTATGTGGTGTTTTATTTGCATTTTGCAACTTTACCGATTGAATTGCTCATTGACCTCTGAGAGCATCTGCTTCCTCTGGCTCCAGCTCCTCGGTGTGGACATGGACTGTGAGCTAAATGTTGTTTATGGGCAGTGGCCCCCCACCTATATTTTAGTCCACTGTTTGGGATAAGTGGCTGATCTATTCAGTCAACCACAATTAGTGTTAGAGCCAAATTAAAAGTCAGTCTTTTCATTAGATTGAAAACCTTCCCTGTGGTGAAGTATTATCCAAAATCAGACATTTAACTTTCTTCTCTTGTTACACTAATTAAAAATACAATCTCACATTGTACACTGTTATCCTTCCTTCTCTTTTTTCTTTTTTGCCTTCTGGCGCACTCTTTTCACATTTTTTTCAATCCTGCCACTAGCTTGGATCAGAGAGTTCTCTCTCCCAGATTAAAAAGTGTCTGCAGGATCTGTGCACTGTATCCATTGCTTCTCCCCTGCCACCAGGTAATGCAGAAAAAGCATTCATCTCCTAGGCCATTTCACATGCCAACTAAAGTAATGGTCTCCGGGGAACTTTAACTGCATCACACAGAAAGGAGGAGAGAGAGGAAAAACAGGATTAAAAAAAAAACAAACAAAAATAAAACAAGGAAATATTTTGGTGTTTTGTCTTGGTGGTTGCAGTTTGTCTCCGACGGGACTGCCCCGTCACAGACAGAGTTTGAAGGAGCTTATTGTTTTTTTGTCCTACAACACAACCTTATCGGCTCACCAAGCCAGATCAGATGAGTGTACAGACTCTAAAGTGCAAGTTGACACTCTGGGACTCACAAGCACGCAGATCAGCGCACACACATGCAGTACTGCAGGTATGACTGTAGAAAGAAGTACTTATATACACACATTTAAGCATAAATTAAAAGCACACAAATCAGGCAAAGACTTCACTCTGTGAGTGATACTGCATTCAGAAATTAATAATGTAATCTAATTCAATAAATGCTAACCCAATCACAAAAGACAAATACTTCACAGGAAAGAAGCAGTAAAACATTTCAGAAACTACAAGACAACACCCTGCATAATAGGAGATTATATAATATATTTATCAGTTTATGCTCAAATGTGTCATTCTTTAACAAGTAAAATTTAAGAATCATCCATCCATCCATCCATCCATCCATTTTCTTCCGCTTATCCGGGGCCGGGTCGCGGGGGCAGAAGCCTAAGCAGAGAAGCCCAAGCTTCCCTCTCCCCAGCCACCTCCTCCAGCCCATCCGCCCATCAGCCCATTCAAAGACAAAACTGAATGAAGAATTTGTGAATACATTATGGTGTGCATTTGTTTGTTGTGCCTTAAAAAAAATGTAACATAGAAAAAGCCTCAAAAAGGCTACCAACTAGCTGTAGTTTAAAAGCTGTAGTTCCATATTTTAATTTTGGGACTCTACTAGAGTAGCCTTGCATAATTGCACTTCAACATAATCCACTCATTCCCTTTATCTTATATTTGGCCTTCATCTGATGTCTGAAACTAACAGTTTTATTTCCTTACCTTTAAGGCCACCCTCCCTTTAAGTCAGCTTTCTTTTGATTGGCTGCCCTTTATAAACATAAGGTGTGAATAGCAGGTGAATGGGCTTCTGTGCTCACAGCCAGAGCTGTGTGTCCTGTGTGATCATGTTAGGGCTGTGGAAGACAGCCAGAGATTAATAATAATTAATGATTAAATACAGAGTGTAGTATAAACAAATAAGGTGAATGAAAAGAAACAGTGCATTATGGGAACCCTCCAGCAGACTAGGCCTATAGCAGCATAACTAAGGGGTGGTTCAGGGTCACCTGATCCAGCCCTAACAATAAGCTTGATCCTAAAGGAAAGTTTTAAGGCTAATCTTAAAAATAGAGAGGGTGTCTGTCTCCCTAATCCAAGCTGGGAGCTGGTTCCACAGAAGAGGGGCCTGAAAGCTGAAGGCTCTGCCTCCCATTCTACTTTTAAGTGTCCTAGGAACCACAAGTAAGCCAGTAGTCTGAGAGCGAAGTGCTCTGTTGGGGTGATATGGTACTATAAGGTCTTTAGCCGCATTTCCATACGGGACAACTCGGCACGGGTCAACTCGGTCAACACAACTCGGCACGGTCATGTTGTGTTTCCATTGCAATTGAGAACCACCACAGTGTGGGTGGAGTCAATAGAGCAGTGTGAGCAGTAGTCTCATGACGTGACTTGTGTGCGGCTCAAAACACAACACAATAGATGAGATAGAGGCAAGCTAACAGCTAATGCCAGTTTAATATAATCATCATGCATAAGTCCCCCATACAATGTATTAATGAATGAAGGTTATCATTGTTAAGTATAACCCTATACCCCGAACATAATCGGCTCAGTGTACTTCAAAAGAGCCGCCGTTCGCGGACTTACGGCAACAATTACCGTAATAACACCACAGTAATACCCTATGTTGGTTGTGAAGTGCAGTTTCTCAGCTTTCAGAAACTGTTTGGATTTTTCCAATAGGACAAAAGGTCGCGTTATTACTGTAATTTAAAGTTCCCTTGATCAGCCCTCCGGCCGGCTCTGTGCTAACCAGCTGTTCGGCTAGTAGGGGCAGGTAACGATGCTTCAGCGGCGATCGCCCGGCAGTATAGGGTTATAATATGTATGCTGTATGAGCGTTTCAGATGGCTCTCATGTTGCAAAACTACTGCTGCAAACTGTCGGTCTGGGGATTCAACCGGTGCTTTACGTGCCTCCAGTTTCTTGCTGTCGGGTTTTAAAAATGGCATGCTTGATTGTGGTGAAGGAGTTGCTCTCATGCCTCTGATAGTGACGACACTCCCTGGCCAATCAGTGGCATGCTGTCCTCTGCGTCACATTTTTGTATCGCCTCGTATCGCTCAGAACCTCGGGTGAGTGGGTACAAAAAACGACCGGCAAACTTGTACCAGTTACTAATGGAAACGCCGTCAAACTGCGGCGAGTCGAGGCAACCCGTGCCGAGTCGTCCATATGGAAATGTGGCTTTTGCGATAAGAAGGGGCCTGATTATTCAAGACCTTGTATGTGAGGAGAAGGATTTTAAATAAAATTCTAGATTAAACAGAGAGCCAATGAAGAGAAGCCAATATGGGAGAAATCTGCTCTCTCTTTCTAGTCCCTGTCAGTACTCCTGTCAGTATTTTGGATCAACGATCTTACTAAATCTACGATTAGCCATAGCCAGCACTTTAAAATTTCCATGGATGTCGCCTGCTCTGGCCCCTGGAAGACATTTGATTATGGTCGCTGGTGTCGCTAACTTCACGTTTCTCAAAACAGAGTCACCAATAACCAGTTTGTTGAATTGCAGTTAGAGATGTTAACAGGTTGGTGGTGTAACCAGGGCTTCTGTTTAGGACTACGCCTCCCCCTCACAGTCACCCAACCAGCCTGCTTTCCCTCCTGCTCGGGATCTGCTGGGGGGGAGCTAACAGCGGCTAAACTACCATGGTCCGCACCGACTACAGCGGCCTGGCTAGCTATAAGAATTTCCAGGGTGCGGAGTGGAGTCTCCAATTCAGAAAGCCAAATACAATCCTAAAATGTAATGATGTAATGAGCTGAATTACCAGACTTCAGTGTTTTCCACTAGCACCTAAATGCAATATTCATTTGGTAGAAGGAAAAGGATCTTTGAAACTCCGCACATTTATTTGTGTTGGGTTGCCTTTATTTGTAAAATTCTTTCACATTTTTGTGCTCTTTTGGATGCAATCCTTTCATTTAGGCAGAACTCTTACATAGTGTGTTAATACATGATGGTGGAAGTGCCTGACATTTGGACATGTACGTTTGGCTGTTGTCAGTTTGTCAACCATGTCAGCAATCACACTATGTGAACCCTCGTGGCAAGCTAATAGATCTTTGAGGATCAGTTAGCTTGTAGCTGTGACAATTTTTAGTCATAATTAAGGTTCCACAACTTTGTCCATAAAAAAACACAAAAATGCAGTACCAGTCAAAAGTTTGGACATACTCATTCCAAACTGTTGACTGGTACTGTGTACCTGATTTAAATGATTATTTACAGATGCAGCCACCGAAAATTGCCGGCCGATCCGTGACGCGACCTTGGCCGGTCCTTGGCCGATTCGTGGCCGAACCTTGGCCTTAACGTGATCCCCCGCTAATGACGTAGGCATTCCGGCCACTGGTAGGAACGCCCCTAAGCAGCATTTGGGGAAAATGGTGGTAATGTCTTGTTTATCCACCAGGAGGAGCAGTAACAGTGGAAGCACATTCATTTACAGCCCGCTGTATACTGTACCAAGGATCCGCACATCCAGGCCTCAAGAGCCGGGGTCCTGCAGGTTTTTGATGTGTCTCTGCTTCAACACACCTGAGTCAAGATAGAATAGAAGTCATTATCAGGACTCAGGAGAACTTGACTGCATATTGACGCCATTTGATTCAGGTGTGTTGGATCAGGGATCAGGCTGTATACAGTATTTATGCATTTCCTGAAATAAAAACATGGCTACTGTGAATGCTTTCTGCTGGAGCTGAAATGCTCCAAAAAACAAAACAAAACCCAGGCTGGAAATTGGACCGCTGCCCTTCACATTCCCAAACCAGCGCTTAATTTGCTGAGATAAACCTGCGGAAACGACAGAAAGTGAAGTGATCGAACGCACAGAAGAACATACAGGTGTACTGTAATGAAATAGAATAAAGACGACAGCAACAATACTGTCACAGTATTGTTGCTGTCGTCTTTATTCTATAAAAAAATAAGATTACGCAATGCACAACAGTACAGCGTGAGTCTGTACTGTACTAATCTGTATTACTCGGGCTTCGTACTATGGCTCGGGTGAACAGAACCAGGGCACGAAGTGTCACACACTGTCTTCTCCAGGTCAGTTTTTTTCATAATCAAAGCTTATCGGTTTGGTTACAAAAACAATGTGCAAGAGCCAGCAATTGAATGCTGAGATCCTTTATTTTTTTCTTCATCAGTGTCTGACCGTCATTACAATCATATTGTCCACGATCGACCCAAAAGATTAGATGCCAGAAAGTGAAACTTTTCAGACATATAAATGCAAAGATGTTAACACCAGACATATGACTGTATTTTTTTTACGTCATAAGGATAGAAATTTAACTAACGATGAATTAATGAAGGAACTACAGTACCCATGACCGCCAACGGCCACCTGGAAGCAGTGTTTACTCAAAGCTGTCATGCAAATCGGATTTCACACTGACCGGGAGCAGCCGCCCTGGCGTGGCCCCGGTACAAAAGGCCAAGGGTGACAGAGAGTGCTGGGATTAAGCATCAATACAATATGCCTGTTGATTGCTAGGCTGTGTTGTAATTGTAAGCGGAACTGTCCATTAAAAACAATAGAAAGATGAGATTAAAGCGGTCATTATAGTGGAGCAGTGAGTCTTGTCTAGAGGGACGGGCTGCGCTTGAAGTTCAGCCCGGGACCTCGGACAGGCTGTGAGCGCTGCATCGCCAGCAAAATTGGGTAAAAAATAAAATATTAATTCTGATCATCAGCCGGTTTGGCCTGGGAATGACCGGCCGGTTGGCGAAACCTCCCGATGGCCACCACGCCCCTGATTCTGTGTATGACGATGAGCTGGATTCCTTTTTGTCATCCACAGCGTCTTGAGAGTGAAGGTCACTATATGTAAACGGCAACATGTTCTGTATACAATATATATTAAAGTCTTTGCTCTTGCATTCCGTGTTTCAGAGGTCTGTCTGATATACTGTTAAATATACTGCTCAAAAATATTAAGGGAACACTTAACCAACACAACAGAACTACAAGGTGACCTGCTGTACCTCCTGAGCTACAGCCACCAGGAGGTTTGTTGTTGTTAATATAAGTAATATCATTTCCTCTGATATAATTAATTACCCTTTTGATGTTCAACTTGTATTGAATGTAACACGTGGCTGGACATTGATGTCTCTTGATGTCTCTTATAACATGCATTTAACAGTCTAGAGCCATTGAACTTGCTGGGGTTCACTTCAAAAACATAATATCTTCAGTAATCTCTGCTTAACGAGTTCATTACACTCCATATTTTAGTGGAAAAGTACAGTTAACTAATTTTATTTCATAATGGGACTACATTTTTACCAAACATGAAAGAATAAGTAGTGATTACTAAAAAGTTTAATTACAATTAAGATCTGGGTTAGGAGTGCATTTGCTTCATCATGTCTTTTGGTTTCGCTGTGTTTCACACTACACAATTAATTTCAAAATGTTGGGTAGTGTAAATTATGCTTGTTTTGACTTTGAGTGAAGATTATCATGACCAAAACGCATGTTGTCATGGTAACATGGTTTTTATTTTACATGAAAATGTTTGTACATGCAAACAATATATCAATACACAAACATTTTCCAAAGTGGCACCAATACATTCTGACACCCCTTATAATCAGTATGTTTCAGCAAAATATGTGTATGTCATTTATCAAACGGTTTTATTTTCCACTCTGCCCCCCCTTCTTCTTAACTATAAGCCGCAGAACTTTGTGCAAGCCAGTAATAATTCGGTTACAGAAATCCGGAGTAACCCGCGTGGTCCAAAATAGTTGTATTGCTTCAATAAGTTCCTGTTTTGTGCCAGGCTTTGCTTCTTTACGGATGAAGTCTTTCATGGAGTGCCAAACAAGCTCGATGGGATTTAAATCGGGCGATGCAGCCGGAGTTTTCACCCAGTTGATTCCCTCCGATGCCATGCATGCTGAAGCGGCAGTGTGCTTTGGGTCATTGTCCTGGAAGAAACGGTGATTCTGGCCAAAGTGTTTCCTTACATATGGGGCAGAGGCTTCTTTAATTATTGTCTCTTCAAAAAACTGTCTGTCCATTATTCCCTCAAATATGACCATGGGACCTGCGCCGTGTCTGGAAATCATTCCCCACACATGAAGCTTAAGTGGATGTTTTGGCTTTGATTTGGGAACAAAGTGGTTTTTCCTTTGAAAACTGCACCGCGCGTAGTGCTCTAGAGCCACGGTTGTTTCATCAGTGAAAAGCACGTCATGCCATATTTCTCCCGACTCTATCCACTGAGGAGCCTGCTGAAGCCTTGCCTCCTTATTGCGCTCCTTTATCATTGGGAAGAATCGGGTTTTTCCATATCTCCACCCAAGATGTCTTCTGGCCCGACGAATGCTTGTCAGACTCAACGATGTCCCCATATTTCTCAGGAGGTGCTTTTGTAACACGTTGGCGGTCATCTCATCATTGGCCTTTGTCATGTTATCAATAGCAAGCATAATATCACTGTGGAAGTACAAAAATAATAAGAATAATTATAAAGCATTAGACATCGGAACATCAGAAGGCCATTTTTAATATGGTGCTATAGAATAGCTACTAAACTTGCTAACAAAATCTCGAGCATTATAATGTAATGGCTTACTTTTGCAGTTTACTTGGCTTTGCAGGTCGACGTTTCCTTTCCCTGTAGTGGTAGTGAACACAGCGCAGTGACACTTTGATGCCCAGGCTTGCAAAATGCTTTTGAATCTCCACTGCTGATTTTCCATTTGACTTCATGAGCCGGATCTGTCGAGAGTTCTCCTTGCTGATGTTAGTCATCTCGGCTTCAATCTTGCAATGGTAGTTGAACAGTACAAGGCTGACACAATGAACTGTACTGCATGTATACTGTCATACCTTAACGGACGTTTGCGATTGGCTAACTGCTCCTACAGGTAGTCTGACCAATGAGCAACAATCACACCTACAGTTCAGTATGCAGAAGCGCATCACAAAGATAAATAGAGCTGAAGGTCTGTGAAACGCCACTTTTCTGCATTTGTGCCACGGATTCATTAGGAGGATGGAGGCTCCGGCTTTTAACAAACACGGACCAAAACGGCCTGCACCAAAGGTAAGGAGACAGTAACACAGTATGATGTTTATTGTTATGACAGTACGTTTCCTAAAATGCTACCATGATTTTGCCCAGGGCAAGATGCCGTCTCCACAGATAAAACGGAAAAAAACATCAACAGTGCCGCCAAAGAAAGACTGTTCGCTTGGTGAAGAAGAAAGCAGTAAGTTTTGCTGTTCTATATTTTATGCAGTGTGAAGTGTTTTTAAATAGGTCAAGATGCTTTTGCGTGACACATAAGTAACACTGATTTTATTTTTTCCACAGGCTTCCACCATTTACATTGATAAAGGAGTGGGCCCAGTCAGCACCTGGAAACAGCAGTATGTCCATGAACTTTCCAGCTTAAGAAAATGACTGGGTGCCATTGAGGCACAGCTTGAACACTCTAATGGGCGGGCGCCTGCACCGCCGGTGGAGTGCGAAGGATGTGCCGCGTTAAGGGCTACTTTGGACAGCGTTATGGAAAGACTGACCGCTTTGGAAACACATCCGCCCGAGAGTATCAGGCGTCAGCTTTTTTCAAATGCAGCCTCTCCTGTGCAGAGAGAAGAGGCCCTTTCGACACCACAGTCTATAGGGGACCGCCGGCGTACTCTCTCAGTCCCCTCTCCACCTTCATCAGGAAACACAACACCAGCCAGAGAGGACGAACCTACCATCCCGTCCTCAACAAACACCGGGTCCAGTACACCAGCACGATGGCTTTACCTTCCCATCGCTTCCCCACCGTCTCAAGAGAGAACCCCAGTGGCGCCCAGGGAGGGCCC
Source organism: Archocentrus centrarchus (assembly GCF_007364275.1). Classification (NCBI taxonomy): domain Eukaryota; kingdom Metazoa; phylum Chordata; class Actinopteri; order Cichliformes; family Cichlidae; genus Archocentrus; species Archocentrus centrarchus. The sequence continues at coordinate 33,317,371 of NC_044352.1, read as the reverse complement.
AGGAAGCATCCCAACATTGGTTCCAACACCGCCTACACTCACCACACAACTCCCAAGCGTGAGGGCTCTGACCGCCGAGCGCGACGAGGAGTTTTATAAAGACTGCTTTCTGCCCGGTGAATATCGCCCTGAACACTATGCCGCTAATGTTTTCATGGCTATAACGCCATTTGAAACATACCAGAGCTGGGCAAAGAGGGTCAACTGGAGCGGAACAAACGGGAAGGATGAGTTGCCACGGCAGGTCAAGGAGAAGGTTGTCTGTTGTGTACAGCAGAGATTTCCGGACCTGTCTGGGCAACAGTGGCACAACATTAGACGGAGGATAAATGAGAGACTCAGGAGTCCCCGAAAGCTGGACCCAGCAAGACAGCGTCTGGGATTTTTATAAAGTTAAAGGTTTTGTTATTTTCAACAATAAAAATTAAAAACTTTCCCAACACAGCACCAACTATGTTTTCACGTGTTCTCTTTGTATTATGAAGAACAGCTCTTGTGGAATCATTCTCCCCTAAAATGTGTTTTTTCCCTCTCGTCCCACCCCCTTGATGACAAAGATGAGTGTGAAATAAAACTGCAAAAATACAACACAACGGTCCTGTCTTCGGCATTTTTTCCATACTGTATATGTCTCTTAAAATTGTATGCAAAATGGGGTCTAATCAACATATTATCTTTATGATGAATTATTACGCAAGTCCTGCAACATGCCTTCCCCAAAGAGTTGAGCTGTGCCCACATCATATAGAATAATCCAACACTGGATTATGAATGGGTATCACCAGGGCTGGACTGGGACAAAAAATCTGCCCTGGAATTCTGGCCGAGACACTCACTTTAGTAATAATGATTAAATTGCAAAGCTTTTGCGTCTCATTTAGAAGTTTTTAAAATCTGTTATTTGACTTTTTTGAGTGCTTTTAAAAATATGTTTAATCAGCATAGAGGCTACAAATTCAAACTACTGTGCACCTAAAATGGACACTTGTTGCTATCCAACACTTCTCGGCCTTGACTGTTTGCTATTTTATCAGATTACGGTTCTGTGGCTTCCATATTTTTGGAAGTATGCAAATACCAATAAATACTGATACTAATACATCGCCATTGCTCATCATTCTCATATAATAGAGCTAACGTTACCTCCATCATCTCAAAGTCCCTGTATTATCCTAATGTTGTTACCTGCTTCTACTCCACGTGTCACACTGAAGGCCCGCGGCCACATCCGCGATCTAAATTTATGCTGGCCGTGAGATGATTTCCTTTAGCTATCATTAATGATGCAGAGGGAGACCTGCACAGGTGCGCTGACAGTGCATCACTGCGTCACACAGCGGGAAAGTCCTGAAGACAGAACGCGTTATAAGCACCGTAACACAGACAGTGAACTTTTTGTATCACAGTAAGAAATGAAAGTGCAGCCCAAAACATTTGATTGAAAAGGGAGACAGCGTGGATTGCTCAGCGCAGCACCGCTTCTTTTTTTAACCTACTGTATTTATTTACATATTTAGCTAAAAGATTAAGTGAAACAAAAGAATCTTTTGGTGATTTGCAATGGAAATGTGTGAAAGGTCATAATGACAAAAATTTTATGCATTTATTTTAGGTCTTCTAAACTTGCTACTTCACCCAGAAATGTTAACATAACTTTTGTGAATCAAAGAACTCAACGTTTTTGTTAAGAAGGCGCCACCTTTTGGTGACAGTCTACAATTGAGGGAAAGGGGTGTGTTCATGCTGGAAAGTAGATACGCCCAGGAGAAGGAGGGGGAATTCCAGCCCCAGGACAGCCAGACGTCGGCCAGCTGGGGGCTGGACTTCAGCTGGCCGACATCTGGCTGGATGCGGCAACTTTAGGTGGCTGCATCTGTAAAGAACAGCCCCTGGAAGTTCCATCCTGACCACTTGCCCTCCTTGATATACAATTTCACCATGGACATCAAACTTGAGCAGAAACCAAACGCTACCTTGTGAGTGAAATGGAGCCAGTCTTCATGTTGAGGATCATCACATGCATTGGGTATCCTACTAAAGTTTATTCAAAAATCAAACACCATCTTCATTGAGGTCCACCAACGATGGACTCACCAACACAATCTGTGCATGACCAATTTCACTCTCTGCCTCTTTCTCAGAGTGAAATTAAAGACTAAAAAGTCTGTTTTGACATAGCGGAGGAGTTTCAGTGTATATCAAAGATGCACGATCTTCAGCAATGCAAAAGTAGCTGCGTTGAAAGTGGTGCAGCACTGCCCAAGGAGACAACATTGAGGCAGAGATGGGGCAGAGTTAAATTGCCAAAGTTAACAGCCAAAGAAGTGACATTTACAAAGATGTAATTTTTTTTTTTTTCATAACAGGAGGATAATTGTTCTTATCCAGAGATCATAGAGGTACTCTCTCTTCTTGCAGATGATAAGATAGCCTGGGAGCTTAATGGGACCGTAAATGTCTCATGAATTACAATCTTCCATATTAACTAGTCTTGCATATCTTTGTCATATTGTCAGTTGTGTATAGTGTTGATCTTTCTGTAATGGTCTCTGCTTGTCTGCATAAAGACATAAGGAACATATTTGTAAAAGTCACCAGTCTCCGAGTGATGAAATCTGCCGAAATCTTACATATTCTAGTTCAAAGAGTTTACAAATGTTTAAATTATTTCTAGAACAAGAAACGCATACTAGTTACTACTATCAGCACTAACGTTTCAACAGCTGAGTTACAGTTTAGTAAAAATGTGCCATTGATGTAGTCTTAGTGTTGGCTTAGGCTACGTTCACACTGCCGCCTGAAGTCACCCAAATCTGATTTTTTTCGCCCTCATGCGACCTGTATCTGATCTTTTCATGCCAGTCTGAACAACACAGATCGGATTTTTTCAAATGCGACCCAGGCCACTTGGCTATGTGGTCCTAAATCCGATACGCATCCAATCTTTTCAAATGAGTGTGTACTGAGTGTGTACGGCCAGGTGCAATTTATCCGACCTGCACGTCATTGATACTCGACAAACGTCACTATTCTGCGTCCCGTTACGCGGACGCGGGAAGGAAAACACGTGTGACTTCCGCACACATTGAGCACGCTCACTACATGTGACGTTATCTCGTCCTCTACTGCGCATGCGGGACACTTTAAGGTTCATCAGCTGTTCACACACAGATCACATCCAATTCGCATATATTTGGAAATGTGAACGACCAAACAAAAAAAAAATCGGAATTGGGTCACTTCAGGCTGCAGTGTGAACGTAGCCTTAGTCTCTGTACTTTTAATCTTGAGCATTCAGTCAGCAGTCAGTCAAATCAACAGTGCCAGTCAAAAGTTTGGACACACAAGTATGTCCAAACTTTTGACTGGTACTGTTGATTTTTGATGAAAGTAAAGAAAAGAGAAACAGTTGAGAAGAAGGTGTGAAATAAAAAACAAAGAGAAAATAAAGGACATAAAAAGTCAAAAGATGGAAAAGATTAAGGATAATAGCAGTGGGATGCCTTTGAAGGAGCCAGGTTATTTTCTCTTTTGCTCTTCTCCTTCTCTTCATTTCATTTTTTTTTTGAACATCATTAACATTCCGAAACTGTGTGTGTATCTGCGTGTGTGCACTTGATGTGTGCACCAGTGCCGTCTGTCTCTGCTGTGATCCCAGGACAGATCATACACACACACACACACACGCACACACACACACACACACACACACACACACACACACAGGCACAGATACACGCTTACTCCCTGGAGCTCCTGAGAAGCGGAGATTGCCTCTTTAAGGTGGAAATCAATATCCTTTCTTTCCCCATCTCTTCTCCCTTTCTCCTGTCCTTTCAGTTTCCCAGGCCCCCTCATTCTCTCCTCTCTCTCTCTCTCTCTCTTTCTCTCTCACCATCTCGCTATGTCTCTTAGCCGCTTCCTTCACAGATACTTTTGCCTCCCATGAGACTCTGTTGAATCAGAGACACACAGAGTGAGCACCTCTAACTGTGATGCAGTCCCAAGCACTGAGGACTGGGGTAGGGTGCTGTGACTACAGCTAGTGGTATTTCAGGAAGGGGACAGCGCGTGTGTGATAGCTTGGTTTCCGGTTTGTCAGTGGAGGGCCCTGTTCCTCTTTATTTGGCAGCGCTAAAAATACAGCAGGGAGATTCAGCAGGGGGTGGTGACAAGGGGATGAACATAGGGGATCTCAGGCTTAAGAAGGTTTTGTCTTGTGTTGAAGTCTGTCAACTTTAAAGGGGAAGCCTTTAAAGACAATAAATGTACTGGTAAACCAACGCAAAAGCAACACAATAAACATTTTTATTAAAATCACAAAGTACACTTTGTCAGTGCGTTACCACTCTTACACTTACACTTAATAAATAAATAAATGAATCAATTAAGCATTTATTTTTACATAACATATGAGTATATTATACTATACTCCATGTTGATGTATTCAACTATACCTTCTATCATTCTGTCAAGGTTCTGGGTCTGGGAGTTGTGAATTTTCTTGGACTGAACTATTATTTGGTGCTCTGTTTTGTTCTCAATTAATTTAATGTTTGATGTTCTTGTTCTTTAGGATCTTGATCTTTACATCTATTTTACACTAATATTCTGGTTACGGTTGATTTTGTATAGTCCCTTGTGTTCTTTTCACAAGTCTTGACCCAAAAAAAAAAAAAAGTACTCTGGTACATAACCAGTGTAATGATGCTTGGCCAATATATCATGAGCTCTTTCTTTAAAATACATTAGGCCTGGAAAGAGCCATGTGACAGCCTAGAATGTAGCTTTTATAGGTTATAGTGTCAAGCTAAAGTACTTCACAAATAAACATGCTGACATGACAATCACTGCTTGATTAAAAAGTTAATGGTTGCAATTCATTCTGAGGAAGACATTAAGTTCTGAATCAAATTCTTGACAATCAGGTTAATAGTTGGCAAAACACTTACAAAGAGCCACAAATATCAGTGTGCCACTAGAGCCAGCAGATCACAAAACATGAATGAGTTGCATCCAGTGATGCTGAGTTACAAATGCCATGTTTTCTTAAACCCCTTAACCCTCTTAAGTTTAAATCATCTTTGGTGAGGACCCTAACTAAAACCCTAATCCTATGCTATCTGAATATGTAATTTTTGTTCTTTTTTTTAAATCATTCTCCCAAGTCTTGGCAATCAGGTGACAGATGTTACATTCTCTTTTTTTTTTTCTTTTTAAACCTGTCTTGTGCAAGCAAAATTATTGTCTGCATGCTCTGTTGTGCCAACCACCTCGGCCGGGCCAAGAGAAGCTCCATTGCAGGCTCTTCTTGTTAGTCTTTTTCCTTAATTTTTTTTCTTTGTTTCTTTATTTATGTGTTTTAATAGCATGGCCCAACAGCATCAGAGCCAACAGGCAGGAAGGGGCAAAAGAAATGATAGGAAGCAACTGCTGTCAACAACTGCTGCATCTGTAACAGAACACAAAAAAACAACAAACAGCACCTGAAAGAGAAGAACACAAGTTCTGGTGTGTGTGTGTGTGTGTGTGTGTGTGTGTGTGTGTGTGTGTGTGTGTGTGTGTGTGTGTGTGTGTGTGTATGTGTGTGTGTGTGTGTGTGTGTGTGTGTGTGTGTGTGTGTGTGTGTGTGTCATGAAACATACAATACCAGTCAAAAGTTGAGTGTGTCCAAACCTTTGACGTAACGAAATTGATTATGAGGGCGAGAAGCTGCAACAACGACCCCCGGAGTCAGGGGCGGACAGAAAAAGACTCAGGAAACCCAGGTCACCCGCATCCCCCCAAGAACACTGAAGACCTGAGACCACATAGCCCAATGATAACCATGTGCCCAACCCTGAAGAAGGAGGACGGAGGTCCAGCTGGAGTTCCGAGGGCCAAAGGACGGTCACCCCAGCAAGAGCCAAGGCGGGGCCCCAGACACCTGGGAACCGCCACCAAAACACTCAAGCCTCTTTCCCACCAACAGGGTTCCGGACCCGGAGCCGTGAATTGAACCGTTAGGTGGGTTTTCCACCGCCGAAACACTCGGTGCTCGGCCGAAAAACGGGTTCAATTCCGGCCCCGCAAACTAGCTGGTCTGAAACCAGGAACCCGTGCCGAAAGCGGCAGAAGGGCATGACTCTGCCATCTCAACATCAAGTTTTCTACCATATTACATGTGTATTACATGAGAAAAGCGAAGCGATTTTCACGGCTGTGAATTAGGTTTTGCTATAAGGCTGAACTTGCTGCTTTGTATCAGTTCATATCACAGATAAAAGGACACAAAGTGCGTACTTGTCGTCGTGCTCTAATCGCTGTCTGTGTTTCCCTCTGTGCTGCACACAGATGCTGCAGTAGTTTGGTTTGGACCGTAAAACGTATTTGCAGCACAAGAAAGGGGAGCGTGTTCTCCCACGTTTGTGCGCTTCAGCTTCCGTGTCCAGACGAGGACCCGCCCACACTCATACGTAAAGGAGCAGTTCACAGAAACGGGGTGGGAACGCGGGCCCGTTCTTAAGCGTTTCGCCGGTTCATTGGGATCGGCACGGGAACTTGCTCCGGAACCTCGGCGGTGGGAAAGTAGCATCAGTCACGTGCTCCGGAACCACCAAGTGTGCACCTCCTGGGTGTGTAGCAAAGACCAGTGGGGAGCAAACATGTCCCATTGGGGCCAAGATACAGCAAGCCCCAGACCCAGGAACAACCAAACATTCACACATGCACACGCACACAAACACATGCACCCGGATGAATGCCCCCAGAACTAGCAGCCATCTCCCAGTCAGCCTGAGCCCCGAAGCACTAGCCAACACCCGCCCCAGGCCAGGTGTAGAAAATAGGGGTGTAGAAAGACCCGCCCCTCTGCTCCCCTCCCCACTCTTTCTGCATGTGTTAGAATGTGTGTGTATGAGGTGTAAAGATTAGTATAACTGCATCAAAATTACAGTGCTATTAAAATTGAGGGGACAGATGCAAGATGAGCACCCGACTGCTGGCCAACAGTGCCCCCCCACCCAAAAAAAAAAAGAAAAAACCCTTAATGTCTAAGATGAAATTGAAATATAAATAACATTCTAACTGGCATGTATCAGAAACTATTTAATTTTCAGATGAAGACTTAACTTAGCGTTTGGGGGGAAAAAAGTATGCTCATGATACAGATATTCTCTGCAGGATTCAATATTTCTATTTTTCCTTGAATTAAAAATTCTTATTGCTGAGAAACAAAACAAGTTCCAATTTGAGATTTGAACTAGTCTGTAGAAATTTATGCACAAGCACTAGGTGATGTGGTCTAGATTTGACACAATTCAAAATGTGCAACAAATAGTTGAATCCAGGAAAGGCAGAGAAAGATAAGTTTCTTCTACATTCATTCATGAGTGGTGGACTTTGACAGTAAGAACTACACTTTCTCAGGTATCAACTGGGTGATAATAACAGGCACTGTGTATCCCTTGATGAATACGCATAATGAGTCAAGATCAGGAGTATCTGTAATTGATTGATAGTAATCTTTATGCCACATGGGCACACAGCCAATCTGCAGGAGCCATAAATATGGCTAAAATATAGGGGATCAACTATTCACTCAATTATATCCAAATCCATTTATAACTTTTATGTAATTTTTTTTTTCTCGATTTTTGGTTGCTATTCTATGTCTCTACATTTAAATACAACTACCATAAAAATGCAGACTTAATTTTTTTGTAAATGAGCATATATATATATATATATATATATATATATATATATATATATATATATAAATTGGTTAATGCAATACTGCGAGGTCGAAGTCATCATCGGTCACAATGATGTTTAAATTCTTCTCAAAAGTCTTGGCAATCATTGAATAAGGAAAGCAATAATTCTAACTAATATAGTTAAAAAAAAATACTAGTTAAAAAGAAAAAACTTTTTGAGCTTCTTCAAAAGAGTAAATCCAAAGCTGAGGATAAAAAAAATTTTTAAATGTGAAAGCTTGCACTTCAATCACATTTTGACTGTGAATTAAAATCCACTGTTGTATTGTATAGAGCAGGGGTGGGCAATTCCAGGCCTCGAGGGCTGGTTTTCCTGAAGGTTTTAGATGTGTCCCTGATCCAACACACCTGAATCAAATGGCTGAATTACCTCCTCAGTATGCAGTCAAGTTCTCCAGAGTCCTGCTAATGACTTCTATATGTGATTCAGGTGTGTTGGCTCAGGAACACATCTAAAACATGCAGGACACTGGCCCTCGAGGCCTGGAGTTGCCCACCCCTGGTATAGAGGCAACATTACAATACTTTGTGTCCAAATATGGATCTGACTGTATGTACATTATATGTGCAAATATTCAGGAGTAGATTTATAGCCCTAAGACATGGAACAAATACCAAAAAATTACCCCCTGCCACCAATGCTATAGAACATCTAGAACATGACACACGGACACAGTTTGTAAGTACAGCAGATGAAGTATCCTGAGTAAAGGACTCGATGGGATAGGTGACAACAGGAGAAAATTGATGAGTAAATCAGGCTCAGACCACACTAGTTGAATGGCAGATAAAATGATTGAAAGCAACTACATCACCACTGCCACTAACCCAATCTTCCTCATCTCCAAGTCTTCCCCATCTCTTCACTCTTATTCTCCCACCCACCCTCTCTATACAGACGCCCCCACGCCCAACCCCCACACCTCTGAATAGCACTTGGGAGGCTATTTTTTGCCATGCTTCACTAAATAAGGCCGTGGATCTTGCCAGTGCGGGTGGGCTGACAGAGGGGTGTGCATCTCTGGTTCTTACCTTGGTATAAAAACTGTGGGGCAGTGGGGGCTTCCTCTGATTATGCTGCTTTACCCCCACTCACAGTGTATCTATTCTGATGTTCTTTTGACTATTTTTGACATCCATATTGAAAAAAAAATTCCACGTACAAAACACTGCTTGAAAGCGGTATCAGATGACTTTTCATCATTAAACCCCTTTTTTCCTTTACTCCAAAAATTTTATTTATAATTTTTTTTTTTTTTTTGGTAGTCAATCTTTGATCCTTTTATTTTGAAGGAACTGCTTTTACCGATCCCTGGACGGCGTATCTGGAAAGTGACTGAGTGGAATATGGGAGCAAAAGGACATGAAAGACAAAAAAGAGTAAGAAATAATTAAGTTTACTTTTAAAAGCTCCCCATTCTGCTGCTCATTTTTACCACTCTTTTTTTTTCTGTTTTTGTTTTCCCTCCTCCAAACGTTGCACCTTCTGTGTTATATTTTCCTTCCATCTTTACTTCTTTTCTTCCACCATTTTTCCCTACCTTCTTTCATTTTTTCCTTTTCTTTCTGTCTTCCATACACCTCATCTTTACCCATTTTCCCTTTGCTTTGGTTTGTCTTATTTCTGTTTTTCTTCTTCTTCTTTTTCCTTCTATTCCCTCCGATCCTTCCTTCATTCCCTTTATTTTATTTTCTTCTTCACGTTATTTTCCTTGCCCGCTGTCTCTCTTTACTCCCGCTCTTTCACTCTCTCAACCCCTCCCTCCCCCTGTCCCTCTTCCCGATTTGTCCTTCAGCTCTGTCAGCACTCACTATCTCTCTCCATCTCCTTCTCTGGTAGTCTGATCAGCTGTCTTCCTTCTAACTTTACATGGCCTGGTGTGGTGCGCAGAGACAGGCAGCTGCTGACTGACGCATTTCACTGCCCAGTCATCACTTCAAAATCGAATCCTCTTACACAAACCTCTATGGTTTTCTTTTATGGCCACTATTTTTGCTCTCATTTCTACATGCATGTGTTTTTTTTTTTTCTTGGTCTGTCTGTTTTTTTTTCCTCCCCTCCTCCTTTTTTATCCAGCAATGAGAGAGAGAGAAGTCCCATGACCCCCTTCTTCTTCTTTTCTCTCCTCTCCACTCTCTTCATTACTCCTTTCCTCCTCCTCTTCCTCTTCTCCTCTCCGCATCCTTAAACTCTCCATCGCTGATTCAGCTCCCAGGGAGGCGAGACTCCGCCTGCAGCGACTGCTTCAGTCCGCATGGGCCACTATCCCCATCTGGATCACCCTTACTACGGTAGGTGCTGAAGTGACTCAGTGTGTGTTTAGATATTTGTAAAAGAAGTGTTTTTTTGTTATTTCTCACAGACTACAG